>NC_046374.1:20014741-20314741 GCF_011125445.2 Fundulus heteroclitus | reverse complement strand
CACTATTTAATATCATCAGAAGATTAAATGAACACCTGAGAAGCAAAACTTGTTTAAGCAGTAGAGGTTGCAGCAATGCCTTGAACTGTATTTTTTATTTCCCCACCTCCTCCCCGTTAACATATTTTTAGACTTAGGTAGCCGGGGACACAGGAGATAGCTTGTAGTGCTGGAGATAATGCAGGATGAGCCTCAGGCATAGGAGAGATGGAAAACTCCTCTTGTCACTTTAGATAAGAGGAAGGAAATGGGACTGGTTGCTAAGGGACCAGCTAAGTGCTTGTCGCTGTCCCTTTAGCTTACCAACAACAGGCCGCTATAGTGCAAATAAACGGGCAGGTGCCCATCTCGCCACAATCAAACGCCGACAGCGTTCAGCTCGGAACGGTTCGCAGATTCGAGACTGATGAGAGCCGGTGTTTCAGTCGGAGACTAAAATTTCCCTCAACTGTCACATGTTGGAGAGGTTTTCTCACAGAAGAGGCAGAGTGGGAATGATGGTTAGAGAAAATGTTAGAGAAAGTGTCCATCTATCCCAGCTGCCAGATTTCAGCCCATATGTCTGCAATCTACCGCCATGCTGTGCTCCTTCAATACAAAGTGTGCTTAAAATTAAAGCAAATGAGCACATAATTAAAGACGGCTTTACTAGTTTCACAAATACGATATATTTTTAGTTTTTTGTGTGTGGCTTTTTCAGTGGATGTTTTTAATTTTCTATTGACGTCACTCGTGTTTCATTGTATCTGCGGGATAAAAAACTCGGAGTGAGAGTTTGTGGTACAGATTTAGCAGGTCAGACTTCTTTGTCAGGTGGATTAGACAGTCTTAATTTTTTTTCTACGAGAATAGTACAGTGCAGTGCTAATTATGCATCTTTTTGATCAACTTTAATTACAGGAACCGAAACAAACTTATTTTTTGAATGTTCTTTGTTTAATAATTATCAGGCTTTCTCTCAGTGTTTTTCTTTTGACTTTGGCTGTGTCCCTCTTCATATTCAGCCTTGTATCTGGCATTTCCCAATGCTTTTTGTTTCTCAGTCTAACACCATTGAATGTGCGAACCATTCATACATGAAAGCCTCATCCTATAGATCAATCAGAGAGACCCCGCTATGTGGCATAGTGGCTCATTTTCCCAAAGGGACGGTAGGACGGTGAAAAGCCATGAAGTCGACAGAGGAGGACAAACTCATCACTGTTTGTGTCCCTCCTATTATCTATGATCAGTCGCGCTGTCGCTACAGAGACAGTAAAAGACCTTGCCTGGAGGAGGATTAGCGAGGAAGATCTCGAGTAAGTTAACAAAAGTTTCACCATAGTAAATATTTCCCCGCATTTTAGGAAAACAGCAGGGTAGCTTCTCCCAACATGCGTCAACCGAGTCTGTCCACACTTTGCTCAGAGCGTCAAAAAAAAAAAAAAACGAGCAGCTAAGATGAGGCATTTGACGCCTTTTTGGCGCTCAAACCTCGTTCGGTCTGAGCCACATTCTTTTAATGTTCCTTGTCACTAAAGATGAAGCCCAGCATCTTTTTGTCATTATGTGCTACCATAAAGATATTTTTGGTGAGGCAGACAGCGGCTGAGAATGCACATAAATACACAACACAGCAAGACTTTTTTTTAATATAAATAAGTCTGTTGCACTGACCAACCACATCACTCCCTGAGGGGCTAAAGCGTACATATAATCTTTAGCAGCAGATTGACTCATTTTCAAGTAAAATAATCGGACAACAGAATACATGACAATTTGCATGGACAAGTGGTTCAGTTTGTGTTCACCATTTGTCCCTTATTCTTATTTCTGATTTATTTCCTTTCTGTTGCTGGCCATATTGCTTAAATTTAAACATTAGTTTGCAGCTCTGCTCCACTTACTATCCCGGGTTTGGTTGTGTTAGCATTAGGTTGCAGTTTCCATCTATGTTTAGGTTGAAGCTACTATTGGATTATTGGTTGAACTTGTTTGATTGGGTTCAAAGTATGTTCATATTTGTTTCCCTTTTTACTCACCATTGTTTGTCCCTTGTAGATCTGAAGGAGTATGGGAGGGGCCGGCCCAGTACTTCCTGCTTAAATGTCTTAGTGATGTCACTGACTGTCTTGCTGGAAGCTACCAATTAGAGGGTTTCTTTAGGAGTATTGCTTTGTTTTTCTTTAAAGTAACTTTTTGACTTCACTTGTATTACCTGGTTTGTTTTTCAGACCATTTTATTATATAGAGGAGTTTGTAAATTAGATTAATAATTAATTTTTTGTTTTTCTATTTAGTTTTCATGTGTTTTTTTCCTTTTCCCTGTTTAATTGTGGTTTGGTCCACTCAAGTGCAGGTGTGTTTCCACTTGATTATAAAACAGAGCTGTTGGAAGCTCAGAGAGAAAACAAAAAAGTGTTCAGAATCCTGTGGCGAATAAAAGTCTTCAGAAGCTGGAACTGTTGACTGAGGCTGTTTCTTCGGTTCACCTTGCTGACCCTTGACCTCACTACCTTACAGTCCAAACAGAAAATCTCTTGAACAGAAACCTGGAAAAAAAAAAAAAAAAACGAATTTGTTCCAATATCCAGCAACTAGTCTATCTGCTACTTAGAGGCGTGTGTGCTTGTCCGCAGCCGAGATCCAGGTTCCTCTGCGAGCCACTTGTTTGTGCAGGTGTTCTACTCGCTAACCAATTGTTGATTCCAGCTGTTCGGTGAGATGCATTTGGTTATAGTTGGAACAGTTGTGGGAAGCAATACATTAAATCACTTGATAAATAGACAGCCAAGTGAAGGGGATGAGCCTTTAGATCTGGCATTATGCAATTGTGATTAGTCCTCTTTCAAACTCTCTGACGACTTATCCTTGTTGGTGTTTGAAGACTACACGACATGGATGATGGTTTCCATCAGGCTCCCCCACACCACACCCAGGACTTGGGTAAAGCCACCGCAATCAAAATTAACCATTTCTATTTTTCTCACAAAAAAGGTCCAGAAATTCAAAAGTAATCATTAGAGAACACATGTCTTGGATGAACTCCAAGAAACCTTTCTAAAACCCTGAAGTTCACATCCATCACATGGTTGATTTCAAACGTCCCAGTGCGATCTTAGTCTGGTGTGAAGGGGGCCCAAATGAGGACTTAGCAAAGAATGAATTTTAAATTGAATCCTTCAACACTTTGTTACAAGGGATCTGCCACAATGTATTCCCCGTTTATTTATTGGAATTTAATAAAAATGTCCAAGACAAAAAACTATTTGACAAAAAGATAATTTGTTTTTTTAAATGTAAAACAGGGTGATTCCACCACAGTGGTACCAGTTGAAAACATGGCCTTCAAAACGTGATCAAATGACAGATGATGAACCTTTCAGGTCCTGCCTCAGGTCTGTGCTGCGTTTGTTCCCCTGTTTGTTTCTAGACTTTTCGAGCTTCCAAATTCCTAAGTTGCACAATTTTATAGTTAGGTACTGGAGCTTGACTGAAAAGAAACGTACAGTAGAAAAAACGCCAAAGTGGAAATCAAAAAGATCCTGGGAAAGTCAGGATAAATATGGATCAAGATCACCTTAAAAGCAAACAAGGTGGTGTAATTGGATGCAAACTAAGACGAAATTAGGGCCATTTTGAAGAATGTTCACTGTATCCGTCCTATTGATGGAGTAAAGCATTGCAACAACAGCACAACTTTTCAACCCACAACTTTTCTCACAACTTATTCTCCCGCTGGAACTTCAGATCTCACAAACAGATGCATGTCTACTCCTTTATTGTTGATTAATCCTTTTATTTGATTTTGTTTCCTCTCTAGTATGCTGTTATGCTGCCGTTTTCTAACGACGTGTATACGAAAGTCGCTCACAGGGACATCTGCAGAAGCTCTCTTCAGGAATACTTAAAAGGGAAGCAACGGCTCATATCTGGCTACGCCTGACTGCTTCAGTCTTCAAAGGATCAGCATTTTAAAAAAAAAAGCATGGAGCTTTGCCCTTTGGTGAAATAAAACTCCAGGTCAACGCTAATATAAAGATAAAGCTGCTTAAATTAAGCCAATGTAAAATCTAATTTAACACATATTTGCATTAACTGCTCTATCATTCACCCCCAAAAGGGAGTTTGGTTTTTACAAAGCTTCCGATTTGTTTTAAACGGACCAAATGGGTCTCAGTTTGAATAATGACTAAAATTAATTATGAACTTAAAGTGAAATGAACGCGACTGAAATCGTACCGAACTGCGTCGCACCTTAAGGGACATTAAGGGGGGGGGGGGGGTTTGATGTCAACACGCGTCGCACATTAACGCTCACATATCTCAGACACTTTGGGAAATGTTTTGATTATGATGCGGCTTGTTTCATAAACGGAAGCGCTCACTAAGAGATCTATGAGTGCTGCTGGTCTTCTTCATCTGAAGGCCAGCAGCAAACCAAAATCTGAAGAGCAGCTAAATCTGATTGAACAGAGATATATCGTCACTCCAGGTCAGTCACTTGGAAGACTTGCACCGAGCCCGTCAGAGGGATCGATCAGATCAGCGGGTGCTTAAAGGATGGGAAGGTCAGCGGCGAGCTTTCTCACGCTGGGGGCATCTGGTGTCAGAGACCTTAATTTTGAGGCTAAATGATGAGGATAGGTAATGGACGATGAAGGAGCAAGTTAATACCAGAGAAAATACAGCATGAGAGATTAGGGGGAGGGAGACTCACAACGGCTTGCAAAAGTATTGCGTGGAACATTTTTGTGACGTTTGAATTCTATATGGATTTATTCGATAAACCAACACAAAGTAGCAGATGAAAAATGTCACAGTACTAACTCTTGTATTGAATATAAATGTTTAAGGACATCAAAAAACTGTTTAACATCAGAAAACACATAACCTGAGTAAATAATTAATGATTATCTTATTTTTTGAGTAACATTTTTTTTAAACCAAGTTTAACCCTTTTGTTTAGGCCTTATTTACCTATGATTAATCCCTGTTTTTTTTGTTTTATCAGAAAGCTCAGTTGAGTTTTACTAGCCACACCTATGTCCTGTCTGACTACCTGTATAGAATTAAGAAATCAGTCAAATAGAACCTGTCCAAAAACATAAAATAGGTTAAAATATCTCAAAAATCTATAGAGAATTAAAGAACGTGAGAAAGAAAGTCACTGACATCCATTAGTCTGAAAGGGGTTCTGAAGCCCGTCTTCTGTAGACTGACTGGATGAAAGTGACATTTTCTTGAAGGTTCACATCCGTTTCATTTGATGTGAAACAATACAACAAAAAACGGGGGGAAAAAAATATGCGGTACTCAGTAGCAGGATGGGGGCTTCTTTTCTACTTCTACTCCTGTTCAGCTTGCCATAATTGACGAAACAATACATTAAGCTTTCTATCAGATAATCCTAGAGCAGCATCTAAAGCTATTATTTTGTGACTTACAGCTCAGACTCACTTAGGTTATGATGCGATACGATATAATGTACTTTATTGATCCCAGATAATGGAAATCATGGGCAGCAGCTGCATGATAACATACAAGCAATGACAAGCTCAGCATAAAACCAAAAAAATATGAATTTAAAACTATAATATAATAACTACCACAGGTATGCCTATCATATAGTTGCATCCAGGAATAGAAGCTTAGGTAGTAGGACATTGATCAGAAGTGAATGTCTTTACTTAAATCCATTCGAGATTGTATAGCCCAGCCTTAAACAAGCCGTTTCTATTAGGCTGAGGGGCCAACTAGTATTTCACATAGGGCCAAGTGGGTTAGGATTGTTATTGTTTTTTTTAACCAGGGTTATATTTGAGTTACATTAAAAAGTAAGTGTAACAATAAAGCAAAAACAACAGAAACCAGCAAAAAAAGGGGGTTGGGGATACATTTTCATGGTACCTTACATACTTTTCATAATTTTACCAATAAAAATTTTAACGGTTTGGAATGCATCCATATCCGAGTCAGTAGAGCCACATAGTTAAAGAGTAGTTAAAGCTATAAGTGTTAGGGAGGATGTCGCTACCAGCTTTGAACATCTAGAGACTGAAATGATTTCCCTTTGTTTTTCCTTGTAAACTTGTAGTTCAAGTTCAATTCAGATTGGACGGAGAGCAGCTGTCAACATCCAAACACATGACTATAATCGGATCTGTCTCAACGAGATTCAAGCAATCCGAAGTGGAACGCATATGGAAGAAATGGAAATTCTGTATTACTTCAGGACACCCTTCTTTTGTTTAGGTCTTTCACTCTCCCCCTTCTATTGTTTCCCATCTATTTGTCAGTATGGGAGCTGCAAAAAATACTGTATAATGGGACTGAAAACAAGGTGAAAATCAGTGAGAGTCTGGCTATTTAAAATGTTGCGTTCCTGCTTGGAATCCCAAGTCCCCATACTGACTGTCATGTGAAAGTCCCTTTTATAGCATGTGTATATGCATGTAGGGGTGGGGGGGGGGGGGGGGGGGGTGAAGGAGAAAAGGTCCACTTTCAAAGATAACCCAGAAGGTTGTACCCAAAAGGTAAATTGGATTTTCTATAAAAAATATTTCTAACTAAAGTCTAGTTCAAAATATCAAAAGGCTATAAAAGTGTAATACTTCTACTCAAGTTAAATTTTGTTGTTTGATTTAAATGGCCCATGCATGCTGTTTTGATGTTCTGCAGATGTTTTTTTTTGTAGATTTGCCCCTTGATGGTCTATTTGTTTTTTTGTTTTTTGCTTTTTCTTCTCTTGTTCTAGTAAATATCTTTACTATTTATATAAAAATAAATATATATATAAAAATTGATATACCTTGATCTAAATCATCCCAGGCGCTCTCGCTGTATGTTTAGAGTTGTTCCACTGAAACGGGAAGCTCTGCTCAAGTCTTTCAACTCTAACCACCTTCCACTCCTCCGCTGTAAAAAAAACCATTCCCATTGCATGATGCTGCCACCACCATGTTTACTCCTGACCTTCCTGTTTCCCAATTCTAGCTGTATACGTACTGGGATTAAATTGGACTGAGGGCCATTTGTTGCACTGGATTTTATTCCTAGCTATCAGGATTAAAGGAATAAGATTTAAAAAAAACATTTCAAACTTCACAGATTTTTACCAGCAAAAACAACTTGAAAAAACACTTATTTTCCTTCCCCTTCACAATTATGCACCACTTTGTGGCAGTCTAGCTAATAAAGTCCCAATCAAGTCCACTGAGATAACTGAGTAAGAAGACGTTAGCCAAACTATTTGGGACACATTAGTCATCCTTTTTCTTTTCCTTCACACAATGTATCCTGAGCAGGTGTTCAGGATCCCCAGCAGGCAGCGCACACAGAGCGAACCCATCCCCTCTCCCTTCCCACAATAGAGCGTGAGCACATATTTGTTTCCTCCCTTGCAGTTTCTTTTAATGCCGAACACATCCTCTGGCGAATCCGGTGCGTCGGGGGAGAAGGGCGGCGACTAATCTCGATCCCTATTAAATTTATTCACGTTCAATAAAGCTATTCATCAGTTTAAACATGCCGGCAAGTTCAAAGTTACTCCGAGCCAGCCGGTGGGAATATCTGAATGGCTGGAAGGGACGACGGCGGTAAAGGAGTCGCTCTGAACTGACGAGAGAAGGAGAAGGGTAGGAGACGATTCCCCCACCGGCTGGGAAGACCTGCTAAAAAGGCAACGGGGGGGGGGGGGGGAGAATCTCTGAATGCTTTTGTGTGTTGATCAAGGCTTGGCTATTGTCCAGCCACTGTAAACAGTGTCACAAGTGGCCGGTGTCTGGCAGGAGGTGTACATTGATTATTGATCGCTCAGCATAATGAGGGAAGTGAGGGGGAGTAGGGGATGGGTGGACTGGATTTCCAATTAAAATAATGGAAATGCAACTTTCAAATAAAAGGAGGAGACCCTTTCAAATGCTACTGATTTGCTTAGAGCCTTAGCTCACGTGTCTAATTTCCTGTGATGATTCTGCCGTAATGGAGACGTGTTGGTGTTGAAAGGATTCTCTCAACCTGCGCGTTGTCGGCTAGAGCTTTAATAAATGACACTTTGGATATAGATTTTGCTTCAGGGCCTACATGGCACAAGATTTATGACACTATTTGACCATAACGTTCTGTTAATGAACGGTGTTGCCTTAGCAAGGATGGCAAAATGAACAAGTTCATACATTTAGGCCCTTAATAGAATGAATAAAGTATAGGCTTGGTTTCTGATGAAACGGTATTCTGAATCTTGACAGACATGGGCTGGAACAATAAAATCTAACAATATTTTCTTAGATAATAAATCAATTATGTCACCTTGTCCAGGATTTTTACAAACTCCATTATAGTGTTTAGATAAACAGTTTTAGGCCGTGTTTCGTCAACATTTCGTCACTTCACTAATTCATGTCGGTCACAGTGTACATGTTGCAGCATTAGCTGAGCCGGGGAAATACACGTGTAAACTTCTGCGGTAGATTCATTCTAACAGCAGCCTAATGTCCTTTCTGCAGAGCGTCTTTTCTGATAGCCGAGTTCCCAGACCTGTGCCATCTATCATTCACAATCACGCCCAGAACCACATCCCCCTCTTCTTCTTACTGCTTTACTTCCGGGTCTGTCAGCCCGGAGTAGATGGAAGCCTCCATGTTTATGCGCGTGTCCAGGGTTAGCACGGTTAGCCATGTCTCAATGAGGATAATTAATCTGCTCCCTCTCTGTAGCCTCTCTGATGCCAATTCATTCACTTTGATGGGAGCTTCGCCGTCCATCTTTCACACAATGATGGGACAGGATGAAGGGGCTGGACCTTCTCCTCCAGCTGTGACGGCCGAAGGAAAAGACAGATGCTTCTCACCCCGCGGCGTATATCGGGTTTTTTTGGGGGGGGGCAGCACAGTGGAGCTACCAAGAGCTAACAGATCTCTGGTGTAAATGATCTGAGCTGCGGGGGAGTAGATGAAACAGGGCCACTGTTCCCGCTCACAAAGCGGAGGGCCTTTTTAGAAATGATTTTTAAAATTATTCTAGCAGTTGGCAAATAGAAACGATTTTGGTCATCCTGACTGATCAAAAAGAGGAAAAACGATGTCTAATTTTAGTCAGACAGTCAGAGACATTGCTGTGTGGGTTTTTTTTTTTTTTTTTTTACATCTGGTATTATCTTTGGATCCAGTTTCTCAGAATTACCACTTGAATTATTAAAGAAGCTTAAACAGGCAGATAAACATGCAGACAAAAAAAAAGTGCAGACGAGCATGGTACTTGACTTATCACCCACGTTGCAAACTTCTAATCTTTGCAAACGAAGCATCAACCCCAAGCCAACAGCAGTTCGATATTTGCATCTTGACCGCCCCACCCTTAGCGGCAATGAGTAAACCGCTGGTGACTTCCCCTCTGCCGGTCTCCTCCCATATCTCTGCATCAAGTCTTACAGTTCTACACTCAATCTTTTTGAGTTTGAGTGACTTGAGAGCTCTGCTCTTTCCAACCGAGAATGTAATGATTGGATAACAATGATGTAACCTGATGCCGTTTTATTATGGAAGAGTTTGAGGTATAAAAACTACAGCATAAAAAAGCACAGCATGGAGTGGATGAAGGAGGCATGAAGGGGGGAAAAAAAACTTGTAAGACTCAGTCAAAGAGGGCAGGATAAAAAGCATTCGGGTAAGCAGTCAGAACAGGAGAGCAGGCACCTTTTAAAGAGTGTGTTGGAAGAGGGGCTGTGGTAGTAAGCCCCATTTCTCTGAGAATTATACACCTCTGAGACTCTTCGCAAGCCTTAGAAATACAGTGCAGGGAGTCTGCACACAGATGTTGAGCAGAGATGTGAAATCTGTGCCTGAAAGTGTGCTGGCTGTTTGCCTTCAGCCCACTGTGGTGATAAAGGGGGAAATTGGGTTAATTAAAATGTGGCAACTTGCTCTTTATAATGGCGAGAATTATGTAGATTTGGTCAGAGTTCATCGTCACGCATTATTACAGCGTGCTACCTTGTAATAATAACGGTGCCACATTATGCATGTTTTATGAGAGCATGGTTTATAATGAAGAGTCAAAGTTATTACCTTTGCAAAAAACTGTGTATTATGAAACAATAATACGAAAGAGATCCTTAACTGAAGAAAAGAGTCCTGTTTTAAGCAATATAAAAAAAATTACAAGCCCGAGATGCTGCAAGTTTTGTATAAAGAAGCTGTCTATCTATCTATCTATCTATCTATCTATCTATCTATCTCTCTCTCTCTCTCTCTCTCTCTCTCTATGTATATATATATATATATATATATATATATATATATATATATATATATATATATATATATATATATATATATATATATATATACGTATGTATGTAGCCAGGGTGTCCTAATTGTAATTGGTATCTGTGTCTGAATTGTCCAATAAAACTCCTTTCACCAGAGGGATGTTTATAAGAACAATAATTTAGGGTTCAAGTTCAAACAAATGCACCTCTACAAATTACTTTTGGAATGTTGATTTGTTTCAGTTATTCCGTTCACAAACTAAAATTCATACGTGATATAAGTTTGTTATGCAGAAACTGAAATTATACCGACATTCATTAATGTCTGTTTTAATGACTGCAGCTTAAAGCTGATGAATACCATAAAATCAGTCTCCCTGACCATTAGGATGTTTAATAATACCAATACAAAATGGTTTTTAATACTGAAATGTCAACCTACAGAAAACTATTTAAATACAACTATACAATACTGCAAACAAAAGTTTTGCATACTGAATTGCTTTATCGAGCTGTTGAGGACTCCCAGGTCGCTTTAATAGCAGCCTTACTGACTCTACTGTTTCTCATCCTTTTCTTGAATATTACCTACAGACTATCTGTGGGGTACAAGTCCAACAGGTTGTTTATGTCACTTTTTTCAACCACTTTGTCTTCCCAGCCGACTCTCCACACGTATGCTTGGATACAGCCATTGAACAACCAGCTTTTTTAATAATAGCCTTTTGTGATTTACCCTCCTTGTAGAGGTTTTCACCGGCATTCTGTTGGACAACAGTATGATCATCTGTCTTCTTTTAGATTTCCGATGGCCATAACATGACCATGAAATTATTCTCTTAAAATCCAGTAATACTGGACTTGATGGATATTCAAATCGTCTGAGAGGCTGCATTGTCGCGAAACCAAAGCCATCCAGAATAGCAGAAATGAAGAGCTGTGCATTTCACCCTGATAGTAACGGATTTGCGAGGGAGATAAAATAAATAAAGCTTTCAAAGACTTAATTCTTTTTTTTTTTTTGCATGTTTCATATGTAAATGCATTCTTTCTCTGAGATAGTAAAAAATAGCATTTCGTTCAATGTAACAAAAAAAACAAAAAAAAAAAACAAGTTCATGACCTTGTTGTAATCCAGCCGATCAGCTTTTATCAGTTGTATCGGAAAAGTCTGGGTCTGTCTGGGAGATTCCCTTCCTTCCTCTGCTGACTTAAAGCACAATATCCCGTCTTTTAAGTAATCAGACGTAAGCCGTAGATTTACTTTGGCCTTGGCTCTCTTATGGACATTGCTCCTGAAAATTATGTTGTTTGTTCAGTCTAATTAAACTTTACAAACCTGAGCGGTGCTGCTGTACCATTTAAAAAATAACAACTGCTTTCTCATGATAACGGTTCCAAAGACTGCCCAATGGTATTACACGTCACAAACTTAAGCATTTTATATGCCAGCTAGGATTGTATAAACATGGCACAGGTTGAAACATGGTAAGCTAAAGTGTACTAGCTTTAGAGTTTCATGTAAGGGTCCACAAATTTGGAATGAATTAAGCAAATGCATCAAACGTCCCTGTCCTTGCCCATTTTCAAAAATAAATAAAAATTGGAGATGCTTTAAAAATACAATGAAACCATGCCCAGCTGATGGCTTATTAAAAAGCCCATATATGTTTCCATGTAATAATATATTGATGTGTCCTTATATTTCTTACTAAATGTGAACATTGTTGTCTTTTAGTCTCATGTTGGAATAGAACAATGTTAGGTTAGATATGGTAGATAATGGTAGGTTTGAGTTTGTAATTATATGTACGTATGCTATATTTAAAATGTTACCAGGCCTCATTCATAAGCAATGGACTCCTTCAAGTGTGTCCCAATTACAAAATGCATTCTCTCTAAACTGTACAGAATGTTTTAATGTTCTTTTATCATTTTGTAATAAACTAAACTAATACGGAACAAAACTAAAGATCAATATAGCTCCCCCCCAAAAAATAGGATTTTAAATTGGTCTTATTTATTCCCTCCTTTCTGTTTCACTGACTAAATCAGGCAAACGGCATTGCTAGATTTAGCCGTCCGTAAAGACAATACGAGGATGAATGTGTTGAGCGAACCTTTTTTTAGAAAGCAAGACAAGCGAAACTCAAGAGAATTAAAACATATGGCATGTCACGAAGAAGAAAAAAATACACGACGAAGCTTGCGCTTTCGACAAGGTGCGGAAAGCATCCTAACAGAGACGTTAAAAAAAAAAAAAAAAGACCCTTTTCCTGCCTTGCACTCTACCCGGCACTGCATCAGCAACACCGGGGGGGTGCAGCATGCAAACAGACGAGAAACTGGCATGTTCTCTAGCTGAAAGGTTGTTAATTAGTGTTCATCACAGGTTCAGGGGGCGTCATTCACCACTCTAAATTTATAGATGCTGCTATTGTTTTTCCAGTGAATGTGTTGGAAAAGACTTTTTACCAACAGCACAAGTGGGAGAAGAAAAGTTATTCTGCTGTATAGCACACTCTCCCAAGTGAAATACATTATTCGGTATAACATTGGCAACACAAGTGGGTGTTTTTCTTATAGCTAATTTTGCTCTTCAGGTTGTTCTCGTTCTGCTGTGAATGGCCCGCGCAAACTTAAAACGAGTTCTAACTTTCTGTGAAGTCGTTCAGTTTCTTTTAAGAACAGTGAAAAAGGGGGGATAGGGTATGGGGATTGGAGTTTGGATCCCAACTCTGTGCAAACATTTTTTTACCCCCCCACACCCTGTGATTGAGAAAGCGTATGACCTTGCTTTTAAACAACACCGCCCGTGGGACGAAGACACTTGCATTGAAGTTTGCTTCTCAGAAGCTTCTTTTTTTACTGACCGTGCCCTCAAATAAAAACTCTGAGATGTGACGGTGGATGCCTGAGTGCCGACAGTAGCAGCTGGCCCGTGTCGGGGGCATCACATTAAATGATGTCAGTGATCTGACACAAATCATGTGCGAAGCTGCCAGCAGACAGCCTCGCGCATGCCTCGTGCGCAACATCCCTTCTACGTCTACGGATCGGGTCCACTGCTTGGTGCTGGAGCTCGTTTTGGCACGTTAAGAGCTAAAGCATGCACGAGACTTCATTAATCCGGTGGCGATGAAAACCTGCCCTGGTTATGATTGAGATGGCGTTATGGTGCTTTCCATAGCCTTTTGCAATGTCTCACTTTAAACATGAAGTATCAATGGAGATTTTGTTCCCATTTAAGTGAAGTTGTTCCTTCCAACTGTCAGCACTGGCTTACCCAGGAGATGGGGCTGATGCAACTCAGGTTAATTAAGTTTATATAGACTTTCATGGCAAATCGAATTGTTTTAAAACTTGAAGCTTTAATATGAATTTTGTGTGGTAGATTTTGTCATCTGACAAAACAGGTAAAAAAAAAATAGGAGGTGAAGCCTTCAGGTCAAATATAGGAACATGTATTTTATTTTATTTTTAGTGGACCTCACCTACGCTTTCACTGTGATGTTGTTCGGACTGCAAGCGAAGATGGCAGTCAGTTTTTTTTTTTTGTTTGATTTTATTTAGCATGTTATCTTAAAACCCATTGTTCAGTAAGCTCAACCGTGAAAAGGTTGGTCGGTGATATTTTCAGCCACTGTGTTTAAAACAAACCCCGGCATGCTTGGAATCAACAAACAGGTACTGGTGTCTGTGGCTCTCTAAGACACAGGGCTGCATTAGACAAGACAAATCTTGAAGCTACGACTTTGATGGTTTAAACCTACCAACCAGAATTTGTTGTAAAATCATCAAACCCTAGTCAGAAATATTCCCTTAAATTACACGTTAAACTAAAATGTTGACATTGTTTCGATTTTTGTTGTGAATTATTTATTTTTTTTGTTTTTGTTTTGGAAAACATCCAGTCTTCCAATTAATGAACTCCCCATCCTTTGAACATCACTCTGTGACATCACACGGGCTGTGAAACTGATCCTGGTATTACAGTTTGCTACTGTTTGAGTTTGTTTTACATTGTTTTAATCGGACAGCGCCATAAAAAAAGAAAAATAAATCTGAGCGACATGTGAGAACTAAGCATGGATTTTAAGATAATTTGTCAACAAATCTAATGTAGAACAGATTACTAGATCAATGTGTGCTTCTGTGCTTTTTTGTCTCTCTTGTTGTATCTCTGCTCTGTCTTCTGTAACCCCAGTCGGTCGAGGCAGATGACTGTTCATACTGAGCCTGGTTCTGCTGGAGGTTTTCCTTCCCGTTAATGGGGAGTTTTTCTTCCCACTGTCGCTTCATGCTTGCTCAGTATAAGGGATTGCATGCAAAGCCATGTACAATGCAGACGACTCTCCATGTGGCTCTACGCTTCCCCAGGAGTGAATGCTGCTTGTCGGGACTTTGATGCAATCAACTGGTTTCCTTATATAGGACATTTTTGACCAATCTGTATAATCTGACCCAATCTGTATAATATGATTGAACTTGATTTTGTAAAGTGCCTTGAGATGACATGTTTCATGATTTGGCGCTATATAAATAAAATTGAATTGAATTGAATTGAAAAATTTAACTCACAGAAGCAACTTGGGGAAGGGGGCCCAAGGTAAAACGGTAAGACTAGAGTCCATTATCATGGATCGGAGGCTTCAGAGGTTGCAGAAGATAAAACTCAGGCACGAGAGGAACCTTAACAGACTATGAAGGAGGACCTCTGGCTTCCCTCCAGGAGGATGTGGAAATCCATCAAAGAATTCAAAAAGGGACGACAGGGACCATCCCAGATTATGATTAGGATCTCCTTAATACAGTCAACATGTCCTCCATGGAGCAGTAAGAGAATGACGAGTCAGAGGAAGGTTAGTTAAAAACTTCCCCAGCAGCTGAATACAAGGAATGGACAAGATTTGGCCTTGAGTTCTGAAGACTCTGGACAATTTTAGGCTGTCCTGGTCAACAGGCCTCATTAATGACGCATTAATATCTGGCACAACACTGACGGGGTGGTGTATCAGGTTGGTATTTTGAGTCATCGAAAAAGTCAACCTATTTCTGGAAACGAATGCAAAACAGAAGATTGTATAAAAGTAAAATTATTTAGTAAACTGATTAATTGACAGGCAAGGTCAAAAAATGGGTCTAAAGTCAACTGGTTTTGGTGATCATCTTATGTTTAAATATGCTGCTATTTTCACCTATGTCACCATACAAAAAATGGTAAGCCAAGAAGTCTCCACAATTAAAATATGTTCCTTTAAATAAACTTGACTCCTTTTATTCAAAATAAACAGCAGTGATACAGTCCAGCAGTTTTATTCCACGCCGCCGCATTGTCTGGCAACGCACCGCTTTGCAGGATCATCTGGGTTTTTTTTTTTTTTCTCAATTTTCTCGTCTCTGTCGCTCCTGGCAGTGTTGCTCTTGGTATTAACACAGACCTTCGCTGGCAGTCGGCTCTAGAGTCGGGGCTTGTGTGAGCTCAACCCTGACCGTCCCCCCCCCCCCCCACACACACACACACCCCCAGGGGGCTTTGTGAAAAATGAGACCACAGAGAATGAGATAATAACACAGTGGAATGGCGGAGTGTGCAAGTTGCGCACACATTAACGCGTGCCGACACGCGGGGCTCGTGTGGAAGATAATTGTGTCCTCCCATGTGTAAAAACTATCAATCAGGTTCACTTAATGTTGTGTCATTATGCGTAAATTAAAATTCTGCACTGATTGATAGGGCATTGACTGTCGTTCTGTGTCCGCGCATAATGATTCATCCATTTTTTTTTTTTTTAAGTTGATTTCATTCTCAACTTAGTGTGGATACTACTTTTTGTTCACACGGCCAAAAGGTAGCCGCAGAAGGGACAACATCTCTACGGTTTTAAAAGCCACGACAGTTTGCAAAATGAACCTGAGTGTAATTTTCACATCTGAATTAGCAGTGCGAGTTGTCAAAAATGGCTGAGAAGCCGGTTAACGATTCCCCTTTGGATTGCACCAAGTCTCTGGGTGGGCTTGTCTGCACATGTCAGAGTCGCTGGAGGTCTTCTTCTCCGGTCAGGTCGACAATAGCCATGACTCATGGATAATCAACATGTGCTAAAAAGTATGCGGGCAGACAGGAGTAAATAACGTAGAGAGACCTCTGGGCATCATGAATCCATCCATATCCCTAAAGTGAATAAGCATGATATACATTTCCTTCATTTTTGCAGTTATAATAAAGATATACAGTGGCCAGCAAAAGCATTCATTCCCGTTGGCTTTCATCATGTTTTGCTGCCTCACGATTGTGAATTACATTTTTTACAAACTAAGATAAATCATATTTGAGACTTTGCACCATTTCATTTACAGCACTTTCATTTGCAGAACGTTGCTACAACTTTGAAGATGCATTATTTATTTCTTTATCATGACGCAAACAACTCACAGGGACAAAACTTCAGTGTGCATGACTGTTGACCCCTGTAAAATCCCTACTCTGTAGAGCCTCCTTTTGCATCTATTACAGCAGCAAGTAGCTTTCAATGAGTCTCCATGAGCTCGCCACATCTTGCCACTGGGATTTCTGCCCATTCCTCAAGGTAAAACTGCTCCAGGTCCTTCATGCAAGATGGTTTTTGCTTGTGAACATCAATCTTCTAGTCCAACCACGTATTATCAATTGGATTGAGGTCTGGACTTTGACTAGGCCATTCCAACACATTTACATGTTTCCCATTAAACCACTCCAGTGTTGCTTTGGCAGTATGCTTCTAGTCATTGTCCTGTTGGGAAATTAACCTCCTTTCCAGTCTCAAATCACAGGCAGACTGGTGTCCCTGTATTTAGCACCATTCAGCTGTCCCTTGACACGGTTCAGCACCAGTTTTGCAGCCCCTGCTGCTGAAGAACAACGCCACAGCATGAAGCTGCCATGGAGCAGTTTTAATGTGGGGATCATATTATCAGAGGTGATGAACTATGTTGGGTTTCGTCCAAGCGAAACATTTTCTTTGGTGGCCAAAAAGTTACATTTTAGTCTCATCAGATCAGAGCACCTTCCTCCATACATTTGATGAGTTGCCCGTGTGTGATTTAGTAAACTCAAAACATACCTTCTTATTTTCAACACTGTTTTTTTTTTTTTGTTTATCTGGCCACTTTTTCATAAAGCCCAGCTCTATGGAGTGTACGGGTTATTGTGGTCCTGTGGACAGATCCTCCTGTCTCTGCTGTGGAGCTCTGCAGCTCCTCCAGAGTTACCTTTGGTCTCTGTGCTGCCTCTCTGATAAATGCCCTCCTGGCCCGTTCTGTATTTGTGGGCGGCCCTCTCTTGGCAGGTTTATTTGTTATGGTACCATCGGCTTTCCATTTAAAGATGATAGATTTGATGGTGCTCCAGAAACATCAACTATTTTGATATTGTTTTTGAAACCCACCCTGACTTGTACTTCTCAACAACTTTGTCCCTGACTTGGTTGGAGAGCTCCTTGGTCTTGATGGTGTGACCTGGGGCCTTCCAGAAAAGGTGTGTTTATACTCACAGATCATGTGACACAGATTGCACACAGGTGAACCTAATTTTACGAATTATTTGATGTTGAATTAGTTGCATCAGAACTGTTTGGGAGCTTCATGGCAAAGGGGGGTTGGGTGCATATGCTCAGGCCAATTTCCCATTGTATCCCTTTTTTTATGGAAATATTTGTCATTTCACTTCAACAATTTGTAATAACTTTTGCAGATCCATAACATAACATAAGATGAAAAACGTATAAAAATAACATATTGGAATGCAACATATTAAGTAAAGAGCCAGGGGGGTTGAATCATGGCGTTGTAGCCAGACAACAAATATGAATTTTCAGCGCAGGACTATATTGTAACCCATTGTCGTTTTTCCATTCTAACTGAATCTCTGGGTTGCCAAGGTCATAGGAAATACTATACCTATATGAGTTTTAATCCTGACCTAAGCCTCAGCAACTAATGCAACATATATTTAGTAGTCTACAGTGTAAACAGAGTGGTGGGCATCATTCTGTGAAACATGCTCAACTGTACGTTTTAGCATTTGCTCATTCAGTCAACACAACACAACTTGAGATGTATGTTATAATTCTTATTGCATCTTTAATCACGGTTACCGCTTAAACTTAATACTTTATTGCTTCCTCCACGGGTGTTAGTTTGCTTAATGATGACAATGATGAAACAAGCTTCAGGTGGAGACATGGTGAGGCCAGAATTGTTCAGTCAGACCCATCGTCACTCTTCAATTCTTGCCCATTTTGAAAGATGACGTGTCGGTTTTGTTGGTCTAAGCAGCGCATGTAGTCGATGCTTGAGAATTAACGACCAGCTATGTACACTTTACCCTTTTTGATTAGAGATTAATCAAGATTATTTGTTTTTCCAATGTCTGAGTGGTTATGTGTGATCAATACAAAAGCATGCTAACAGGAGCAATTTGGTTTGAAGTATTTACATTTTTCACTTTGGGCTTTTATTGTGGTAACATAATTTTTTTTGACGCTTAAGCACAGGCATCACTAGAAGATATATATTAGTTTTTTGAGATCCCTATAATTAAGATTGAAAATTATTCGGCCATTATCACAAAGTGTTTTTCACTGGAGATCTGTAAGAGCACTGTCTACTTCTGAGAATGTGTGTGGCGTTTTCTGTATGTGTGTGTGTGTGTGTGTGTGTGTGTGTGGGGAGGTGGGCTCTTCGTAATTGTGCATGTCACCAGGCATAGAGTGTGAGAGTGAAGCTGAGTGAAGCCGGCAGATAATCTCTACCTGCCGTTCAGTCTGTGCGCAGGCTTGTAAGTGCTTCCTTATTTCTCATTAAGACTCAGAGTGAGGGGAATTAGTGACACAGAATGAGAGCTGGGCCCGCTTTAATAATGTAACTTATCCAATTTAAAATGACTGGATTATGTTAATATAATCGCAACGCGCCAAACTCAAATCAGCCTAATTGAATGTCTGCTCTTGAATGAATTGTTCTTGCTCCAATAATTAATATGATTCCAGGTACATGATTTTACCACATCGAGCTTCAATATTTTTAACTTTTTTTTTCTTCCACCCCGCATTAAATCCTACAAAGATCAGTCACGTTAGTTGAAGCTTATTTCATGTTTGTATATGAATGCGTTTTGCGATGATTTCGCTAAGGAAATTTTAAAGAAAATAAACAGATTACACATTGTGTCTGTGGAAACCCGAGGGGAACAATAGAAATGGAACTTATTATTCGTCGTTGATGACAGTACAGTGTCAACAAGATATTCTTGCACTCAAAATGTGGAAGTCTTTGCCTGCTGTTTGGCATCACTATGAACTCAAAGAGGAAAGTAGGGAGTGAGAACAGAAGAGGTTGAGAGGGGTAATAAGATGAAGCATAAGTGTCATGTTGCACCGATATTTGCAATGGCTTCGTTGCATCTCTGCAATGATCACAACGTGGCTGTGCAGCAAAGTCTGCAGTTTCCGTTCCAAAAACAGAAGCTAAAACTGTTGAGACCAAAAGTTGATACCCCTGTAATTAAGCAAATGTATGGCACTCTAGAAAGTTATGTCTTTTATTTTGTAAAAGTCAATGATATGCTGTGCTTTCATAGTAAATGAAAATAATTCCGTCTAACCCCAATGGGCGGGATAAAATATTTATCAAAGCATTTGAAAGAGACTCTTTTGTGAAGTTGTGTATGTGTGAGAAAAAAAATAATAATGTGTTCATGAATTGGCTGAAAGTTTCTGGACACAACTAAGCATGAGCCGATCCCTTTTTAAGAATGTATTTCCAAATCAGCAACTTCAATAATTAAAACCATCCCAACACTATAGTTTTGGTGTGTTTGGTATTATTTTTCTGTCAAATCACCCGATTTTGTCCACCTAGCTGTTGATTCAAGGTGAAGCAGAAAATGTGGAGGCTGTATTTCTTTATTTCATCCGCTTTGTGCAATTCATCAGCACCACTGGCAGTAAACTAACCCCCACAACACAGTGCAGCCACGGCTCTGCTTGAAAGTTCATCAGTTGTTCTTGCTCTTGAAAGCATCAATTTTGAACGTCTCCAAACCTCTTGTCACTTTGCCAAAAATCTGTATTTTTGTCACAAAACCTCACCTTCTTCTCCATGTGAGAGACTTCTCTCTCAGTCCATGTTGAAGTCAATCCGACTTCACTGAGGACGGCGACTCTGGTGTTCTTACAGGTTTCAGTTCATGGCAATGCTTGAGTCTTGATACTTCCTGAGTTGTTCCCCAACATCCCAGCCGGTTACCCTTGCTCTGAAGCTGACAGTGGACTGCATGGTGGCACAGTTGCAAGCATTGCTGCCTTGCAGCAAGAAGGGCTTGGGTTTGAATGTCAGTCTGAGCTTTTTCTGCAAGTTTTGAAGTTTAGATGATGTGTAATTCGTCTTCCTTCAACACCCCAAAACCATGAATTGTAGGTTATTTGGTTACTTAATTATCCTTAAGTTATAAGTGTGTGCCTGGATTGTTTTGTATCATATGTACATCTGGGTTGCCGTGTGATGGACCGGCGACCTGTTCAGAGAGGATGTAGATATAATTTAATTTTTGTTTTTACTTAGCTCAAGTTTTTTTTTTTGAGCAAATTATATTTTAACTGCAACCATTTAGAAACAGCATTGTAGTGGAAAAATACAACGACAAAGAAGAAAAATATTTCCTTTCTTTTACAGCAAACGTTTAGCTGAGAAGACTGAAAAAGGAGCATCTACATCATAAATCTGCTAAGCTCAGAGAGAATTAACAGCATTATTTTCCTATGATTATTTATTTTTAAATTGCAATTGACCTGCAGGGATGTCGGTTGCAATGTCAGATCATGCAGAAAGGAAACAACAAAACTGCTCGGTTCAAATTTCCCACATGGCCCCAGGTCTTGTTCTGCCCCAGGCCATCTTTGAGGAAACATTCTTACCTCTATTTACCAGCCTGGATTCACACTATGTCAGGCCACGACGGACTAATTAACACGACTTTCTACTTTGGTGTCGGTCAAGAAAGAAAGAGTGTGTTGTTGCACCGGGACACGGAGAGGCACCTTTCTGTGTATAGAGAGCTCTGCAGGGTAAACACAGAATCCTCTGCAGATCCAATCTTTGCTTCTGTTGACTGTGGTGCAGTGACATTCACTGGAATGTAAAAAGTGATTTAGAGAAAGAAAAAAATGAACACATCCAAACTATGAGGCTGAACGCCCCACAGTTGCTACTTTTGTAACACTTTAACACTGATTGCTTGACTCTTTTTTTTACTGATTGACTATATATATATATATATATATATATATATATATATCCCCCCAGTAGTAAAGTGTGACTAAAATTGGTGTCTAATTCAGTGAACATCCCTCTTAGAGCTCAACTTAAAAACACAAATCCGCTTTGCATAAAACAGCCTGTGGAAATACACACCTGCAGCAAAGAGAATCTGAAAGCAAAATATCAGACACAGTTGCTCAGATCATTGACAGCGACTGTCTCTCTCGGGAAGCAATGATGTAATGTAGCCCAGTTTAAGTGAGTACATCTGAGCAGGCCATGTCCACAGTCTGTCTCTGCTTAGATTCTCACCAAATATCCCCCTCTCTCGCTCTCATTTCAAGCGTTCAGTCTGCGCTGTATGTGGCAGTGCCAGAGCAGCAGATGGGTTGTCCACCCAGCGACCTCTGACATTCAACCTTCTGCGAGGCAAGGCCGTGGAATCTGTTCAGTGGTCTTCATCGCTCTCAAATGTTCTGCCAAAATAGATGAAGGACGTGCCAGCCCACTTGGGCCTTAGGCCCTCGGAAAGCTGCTATATTCATATCAGTACCTCACTGGTAAGAAATTCAATATAAATACTGACTACTAAAAAAAAAATGCACAGTATAGGATCACTGGCCACTTTATTAGTGGCACACCTTTCGGCCAATCGCATGGCAGCAACTCAATGCATTTAGACACCTTGATGTCAGATAACGAACTGAAGTTTAAATCTAACATCAACATGTTTCTATGCAGGAAGTCCTTCCCGATGCAACAGGGATTTGAACCTGAGTCACCTGAATAAAATGGTACATCACTTTACCATGGAATTTTACCAACAATTTCAATGTTGTTGTTTTTTTTTTGACAATGATTAAAAAAAGAGAGAAAATATCCAGTGATAGGCGGTTGTGTTAATAACAATGTATTTCAATAAGTCAGGAGAGAATGGGGTGACTGCTTCAAGATGACAGAAAAGCAACAGCGGCTCAGAAGACCCCTCGTTGCAAAGTATGTAGAATATCAAACACCACAGCGTCACCAGAATCAGGCGTTACTAATTAGCCTCACATTTCCACTCTGAATGACATTCTAATGCAGGGGTGTCAAACATACAGCCCGCGGGCCGGATCCGGCCCGCCAAACAATTTAGTCCGGCCATGTGGCTAAATGCATTATCATAATAAAAAAAAAAAAAATTTATTTATTTATTTTTTTTTTTCCAGTGTCCTGTCTGGCAATGTGGCAATAAGATGCCACAAAGAGCTCATCAGATTTGACTTTCACAAGTGGACAAGATAAAAGGAAGAGAATGATAAAACAATTATTGAAAAAAACATGTACTTCGTTTAATTGAAAATATGCAGTTCCTGTATTGTCCACGAGGGGTGCTGTGTTTTAATTAGCAGATTAAGCTTCAGGTGTGGAAAAATTCAAATCATTTCTTAACTTTTATCTGTTTGATGTATTTTGTCATGCAGGACATTGTTTTTAAGTTCCAAAAAAGGTGAATAAATGTTTTTCAACATTGTATAATCACTGTGATCAGTTCTTATGCATGATGCACAAGTAAATGTTTAACTGAGTAAAAGTATTGTTGAAATTGCACATACTTTTCTTAAAAACGCTGAGGTTATTCATAATATATTGTGTAAAAGTGAAATTAACTTAATATAAAAATCAACAAGTCCACATTTATTAGTTCTATTTAATCTTGCAATGAGTTTACTCGTGTGGCCCTCTTGTATTCAGATTAAGCTGTATGCGGCCCCTCAACCAAAATGAGTTTGACACCCCTGTTCTAATGTCTTTGATGTGCACCCTGATCGGGTAGATCAGAGTTTACGTTTGACTCGCTTTTTATGTGTCAACGCTATCCATGTAGAGGAGGGGAATGATTGGTCTATCCTGAAGTCTGTATCCAAAGCCTCCGTTTGAGATGATCTGGCTTGAAGGGTTCTGACCAAACAGTAGAAAAGACAAAAAAAGCATCACACTCGAAGTCGACTTTGGGCATTGACTTTCAGTTGGCCTCCAGGGTTGTTTCTATTTTCCCAATGAGCTGCTAGGCACTTAGAGTTTTATCTATGTTGTGTAGTTTCAAGCACTTAAGGATGTGCCACTAGTCAGAGGCTGTGACTGCTTTGTCAACCAGCACGTAAGGCTTGGCATCCGGTAATTGGTTTTACTGCCAATTGCCGTATGGCCATGGCTTATGTCTCGACTCATCTTTGCCACTATGGTACCTTACAGGTGCTTCCATGTAGTTCTGGGGGTTCTGGCTGGATCCCATCAATAAGCAGGCAGTTCGTCTATTGTGCCAAGTATTCATAAAGACATCCCTTTCTTAAGCCAATTAGGGTTGAACGTGCCAGGGCCTGGTGCAGTCCAGCTGTCCATATTCGAAACTCTGGATGCTGCTACAGCGATGTGTACTGGGTTATATCCGAGGGCAAGACCCACCACACATTACAGTCAGACGTGATGTCTGCCACTGCCGCTACAGTGGCAGACATCCAATATTGTGCTCTGGGTGTAGTTTTTCTGTTTGCTCCGTTGTTGACATTCCCAAAGTTTCCATTGCTTGGCTTTGGCTGTGGTCCTCAACTTTTAATGTAAAATATTTTTTTTCACGGACCACTGTTTTAAGCGTGGCAGATAAATAAAACTAAATATAATGATCTGAACATTATAAACAGAGTGGTGGGTATTTAAAGTGCAACAAATTGCAACCCATTATTATGCTAAATCAGCGGGAGCCCTGAGCATTTTCTCTACAATGAGACAGCCCCATATAGGGGGTAATGGGAGACAATGACACCCTAAGTGTGTTGCTTATCTACAGTTTACGCCATTTTTTTTTTTTTTTTCATCGCAAAAATCCTCACCTCACATACTCTGAATGCCGTTGTTATTGCAAAATATATTTAGTGGCAGGAAGGATCAATTCCTCACTAATAGTGAATGTCTCCCCTTAGCCTTAGCAATACAGTTAGCCACCAAGTTTGAGGCTGTCAGTGCATTTATTGACGATACATGCATAAAGAGTGGGTCAAATAACAAACATAAATTACTTTGTTCAGACTCAATAAATAAAACAGAAATGTTTTGTATTCTATCTTTTGCAGTCAGGTAACACATGACCCACAGACCAGTAACCGGTCCATGGCCTAGGGGGGTTGAGGATGAGTGGTCTATGAAATCATCTCTAAAGATGTTGGTGATGTTATCCGCTGGGTTGATCTATCCAGAGAACATTTCAACTTCTTTCGCTTTGATTTTAACCAAGGTGTCGTCTACATACAGTATAAAAAACCAGTAGCTGTTAGTAGTTGTTGTTTCCTTATTGGAGTTTTTTTCCACTTCCTCCATGTAAAGATATTTCACAGTAGGTAAAACTGTGATGACTGAAATGGGAAAAATCAAGGTTAAGATTGCAAAAGGTCATTGTACTTCAAGTGATTTAAGCATTGAATTCCCAGACCATGGTCAGTACTCAAGAGGCCTATTAAAGAGAGGATACATGTCCTTGAAAAACAAGTAAGAAAGTCCAGTTGCCTTTTATTGGGATTACTAAGTTATTTTTTTTATTTCAATTACAATTCAAGTCAATAACAATAATTAAAAACATTTTTTTTTAATTATTTAGCCACAGTTTATTTAGTTGCAATCAATCAGTTCAATGGGTTTCCAAACTCAAGGTTTGTGACTTCAATGTTCACCAAAATCATTTCAATTAGGTTTTCTATCATTTATAACCCCTTATTTGAACTTTTTAACAAGATTTTTTTGCAGCAAGCTGGAAAAAAAAAAGATTCTCAATCCATCTAGTCCATAACAACACAACAAAAACAATATGACGTAAAACCACGGAGGACCCCCCTCTGATTGTTCCCCAGCCAGGTTTTGTTATGGCTGCACACTTAATCAGCTCAGCCTATTGTGTCAGCCGTTTGACTGCCTTTGTTCGCTTAATGTCCAAACCCTGCAGACAAAACGGGAAGTTATATTTTCGAAGAGCCGGCTAATTAATGCTGCTTATTAGAGAGAGCTTGAATAATAATAAGGGAGTGGGGGGGGGGGGATGCCGCTGAAGGGTTTTCTTGAGAGGAACGCATGCTGTGGCGTATCACAAGGTTTCATACACCAGAAGAGACTAGGCATACAACGGGTGTCAAAACGGAAAGTGAGCGAGGAGGAATAAACTGTAAAAGCACTGGAGGTGATTAGACAGTATTAATTCCTTCCTGTACAACAATGACTAACATTAGGGCTAATGTAGTTGGAGTGGAGTTGAAGCTAACCTTTAGGCATGGTGTTAGTAAGTGCAGACAACTGATGCAATTAGCCTTCTTGTTTCCCAAACACCCCAGTGCACATATGGTTACACGTAAGAATTTGTGCATGCCTCAGGATAGGTGTGTTCTCCGTTTATGGCTCTAACGTGAAAAATTGTAACAAAGTTGTAAGGGGAGGCTAAATACTTTCTCAAATCATTGTACATCAACTACTGTAAAGGAAATCTGATCTTCTCCTTTCGGATTTCTCCAAGCACCATTTACTCTGACAGTCTGAAGAGGCCAAGCTGCTTGATGGTCGAAATCAAGAGTTTAATTGACAGCCAGGCTAGCAATAATAGGACTCGTGGAAAATAAGTTAATAAGGATTTTTCATCAAATGTTGGCACGAGGAGCGATGCAAGGACGGGTTGCTTTCAGTCTGACAAACATGAAAAATAACACCCTTCTTGACACTGAAGTGGTTACTTAAATTGCCTTTTGACTTCTCTCCCAATTAAGAAAAAATAAATTTAGCCAAAACTTTCAACTGTCTTAAAAAAAGAAACTAAAAGTAAAATCAATTGATGACTGTGAATGATAAAAGAACGGGCATGTATATTTCAGGCCAGGGTTCAAGCTAACTCGGTATCATAATTAATAAATAAGTAAATAAATTACTGCAGCGCTTTGAAAAGCTGATCAAACAGAAAGCATAGGATCTAAAACTGGGTTCCCGACACCCCCAACAAATAAACTCACTTGATCCTGTGAAGTGAGCATCTAATGCTTGGCTTCTGCACTCCTCGTATGACAGCAGAGAAAGCAGAGAAAAAGAGCAAATGACACCTTAATGTGCCGTCGCCATATGCTGTTAGTTACTGATGGATGAACTACTCCCCGGCTAAACTTATAGTGCTTTGGTACTTTACGCTGCTGCTGCTGCTAAAATTAAAGATAAGCCATCTGTTCGTCAAAGCGGCCCCCCCGTCACCTGAATGCAGTGGGTAAGCTAAACCTCTGTTTGCAATGTATCATTACAGCATCTGCATGCGCTTAGCACAGAAAGTCATGTGTGCAAAAAAAAGTAGGTGAAAAGCCTTAAACTAAATTCCTCACTTATTCCTAATAGGACATGAATTTATTTCTCTTATTAGGTGTAAGAGCCTAATCTTTGAGGTCTCGTGTCTGCTTAAATGACGGCTTGTTGTGATACGGCCTTGTATTTGAGCACATTTTGCAGTTCTCCTGCATTTTTTCCAACATAACCCCTCTTGCTGGCTATCGCGCCGAACAACAAGCGCCGTTAACAGACCTGCTCACGCTGCTGCTGCGTATGCCGGGGCGTATGCGGCTTAAATATCGGTCCGCATACGCCTCGCCTTTCCCTGCCCCAAAGTTTTTCTAAATGGTCAGACTGTGCTGCGTTTTCAGTGTCGGTGCTCTTTGCCCAGCTTTTCTCCCGTCCCCGCAGAGCCCCGGGCTATTGCCCGTGGCACGCTTTTCCGAAGGTGTATACCTGTGTTTAATTGTGTTCCTGCATGTTGAAAAAAAAGTCCCAAATAAAATCAATAGGAGAGTGGTTGTGTCATTTTATTTTGATCACTTTTAACAACATATACCAGCGAGGAAAAACTGCAGGAGCTAACGACTGGAGTTACCTTAGACATACTCAATTTTTCAAAAAATAATATATAATAAAAGTGCTGCACTTTGAAATAAGATATCCCACTAGACTAAAAACTGAATGCCAAAAAAAAAATTCTGAAAATAATCTTTACTGATGTTCCTTTATGGTTTTCACAAAATAACCATTGATGATGCCTTTGTTTTTTATTGGGGAATATAAAACATATATATATATATATATATATATATATATATATATATATATATATATATATATATATATATATATATATATATATATAGATAGATAGATAGATATTGTGTTCTTAAATGTTTGAACAGCTACGTTCAATAGTGAATTAACAGCCTTTCCATTTTCGCTGTTTGAATGGAGCACAAGTGATTGGGACTCAACAGCTGTGTTGCCCTAAGAAAACATCTGATCACAGAGGCTAATCAAAAAAAAAAGGCTTCAGTTTGCAAGCAATCATAAAGAATTGACTGAGGAGCAATGGAAGAAGTGTTCACTGTCAGATGAGTCTAGATTTACCAGATAGGTGCATCATAGTAGTGAGATGTATAAAGTGTTGCACCCACCACGCCTGGTGCAGGTCTGCCTCTACAGTACAGGTCGGCAGGGGCAGTGCTATGATCTAGGGCTGCTGCAGTCAGATCCAGATTCAGCAACATTATTTGTAAGGATATAGAGCTCAACCCTGTTTAGAAACGACTGGAATAAACAACTAGAACTGTGAGAGAACTGTCTAGATGAGGACCCAAGTTCATTTCTCTCCGCCATGCAGAGTGAGGATGGTAAGAGGAAATGCAAAGCTTACTGTAATCACCTTTCTGGAGCAACGCCACCTTCTGAGCGGAACATTTGTACCACCTGGGTCAACAACAAACTCTATGACATAATTAACGGCAAAACAATCAACACTCTTGACCCTGCCTTCCACAGGGACGCGCTACACTAGTGGTAATTTATTTTTCTGTAAACACCTCGAAGTACCCTGTGTATGAATGCTGCGGTACAAGTAAACTTGACTTTCTTTGAAACCAATAACCGCGTGACTGATGCAGTAAATCATTTTACTGCCTTATACTACTCAATATGGACAGCTTCTATTCACAATCTGTGTCAATTTAGCTGCTTGCACTGAACTTTTATAACTTTAAATTGGATTTATTTGTGGCTTTCCATATATATATATATATATATATATATATATATATATATATATATATATATATATATATATATATATATATATATATATATATATTATAAAAGGAAACAAGCAAAACTGAAATTAGACTGCAGGTCTTGACTTGTGTTCAACTATAAACATCTTGACAGAAGTTTATTGCCATACTGTCAGACAACTACAGCAAAAATCAACATCTTGGACCCAACAAGTTCCCAAACTGACCGTTAGACTTTAACTACATGCCAGCAGGTTGTTTGGCAGCATTTCAGGGAATAAATTACAATTTTCTGTCTTATAATAACACCTGAAAAGATGTAAAGTTTGCTCACTGCAAAACGGACTTTATCTTGGCAAACAGGCTTTGGCCAGATGAGACCAAAATAAGACATTTTGGAAACACACCCTCCGAGCATCTCTGGCAGGGGGGGAAAAAAAGGATACATTTTTTCTGGAAGTACGGTGGAGCATCTGTTTTGCTGTCATTCTGTTTCTTCTTCAAACATTCAAAAAAAAATTGTCAGGATGCATGGCATCCAAACCTCCCTGAGATACCAGGACAGTTTAAATAAAACTATGCGCCAGAAATATCAGAAACATCTGGGCAGATGCTCTTCTCCTTTATTGGAAAGGCACTCTGCCAGTGGGGGGAGGGGGAAAGGAGGGGGAGTAGGGATCTACCCAGCCTGGATGTCTACTGTCGAATGTATGGTGAGTTGTTTGAACGTTAGTGTTGGGGAGGGATTAAATCCACGGGTGGGGGGGGGGGGGGGGGGGATTGACGTTCTGGTGGGCTTGTGTCCGGCCCCCTGTCCCGGTCCTGGTCTGTGTCGTCTTCCGGTGCGGGTTTCACCTGGGGGGTGGGGTTGGGGTGGCTCGTGCGGGCCGGCTGGCCAGGGTCCCCCCCTATTATTATTATTATTATTATTATTATTTATTTATTTATTTATTTATTTAGTTTAAGTAGGCTTGGTGGGTGGGCTGGGGGGGGCTTAGGTGTTGGTCCTGGTGGGTGGTTGGCTGGCGGGCCCTGCGGCCTCTCCCTGGCCCCCGGGCTACGGTGGTGCCGCTGGCGAGGCCCCCTTCTCTAGGTGGGGCTTTCGGGGAGCGGGGGTGCCTATTGGAGTCAGTAGGGGAGCTGGCTCCCTGGGTTGGCTTCCCAGTCATTTGCTCCCCATCCCCGGACTCCTCCCTCTGCCTGCTCCATCACGCCGCCACACATGCAGGTCATGAGGGAGGGGGCGTTACTGGAGGTTGCCACTTTCTGGTGACGCCCCTCTCCCCAATTTTATTTTGCATCTTAGACACTTTCACTTCAAACATTTTTCACATCACACACTCATATAGGCCATGGTAGGGGGGGGGTGGGGGGAAGACGTCTGGGAGGGGGCTTATGTTGTGTGGGCCTCACCTCGGACGGCTCCCTTCACCTCCTCTCCCACTTGGACATTGAGGGTTCTGGGCAGTCACACGGAAGGGGTGCGCTGGCAACAGCTACCTTCCGAAAGGGGGGTGGGCTGTGCCGTGCATCCCCTTCGGCGCTCCCAGTTTTTAAACGCACTTGAGAACAACATGCAACAACACAACATTTGAGCAGGCGTAGGGAGGGTCGGGGTCTTCTGCACACCCCCGTTCTCCGATGGAGGCAAGGAGTCTGGGGCCTGGAGGAGGTGCGGGCCACTGTGTCCGGGGTCTTGGCGGGGGGCTGCGGTGTGCAGTCAGCGGCCTACCAGGTCTGGGGCTGATGCCTCCGCTCCCCCCAGGGGGCGGGGGGCAGGGATGGCAAGGGTAAGGTGGGGGGAGGGAGTGGGTTTATTAGGTATTTAGGGAGAGGGGGGGGCTCTGGCCGGGTGGCTCGTGCGGGTCGTGTTGGCCCGCCCTCTTGGGGGGGCCCGGTCCGGGGGGCGTCTGGTCGGGGGCCGGGGCCGGGGGTCGGGCACAAGCAGTCGTATAGTCGATTTGGGGTGTCCCCCCCCCCTTTGGTCAGTGTTGGATGTGAGTGTTATGTGGGAATGTGTGTACAGCGTCTTTTTTTTTTTTTTTTTTTTTTTTTCTGTGTGTGGCGAGTGGGGCACAAGGGAGGGATGGGGTGAATGAGTTTTTTTTTTTTTTCAGGTATGGGTGTGGTCCGCTCCCTCTCCCAAGAACATCTCAAGTCTCCGATAGGTGCGGAGCCCATCCCCCCACGTCCTGCCCTCCTCCACTTCGTTGGCGGGCGCCTTGGCCCCCTGGCGCATTAGTTGGCTTCGGGTTTGGGGCGGGTTCCCGGGCGCGCGCCGGCCCGCTCCTGGCGGCCTCTTCGCGGGGCCTGGCCCCCCGGGGGGCGGCCGGGGCCCTCGTCGCGGGGGCGGGGCGCCCCTGGGGCCTCTGGCCCTCAGGGCCCATGGCCGGGACCACTTCAGCGGGGCTGGCTGCCGGCGGAGCCCACGGGCTCGTCTCCGCGGCTCTTGAGGGCGTCGACATTGCGGTGGCTGGGGGATTTCCTCGGGGTCGTCTCTGCTCCTTCCTTGGGGGGGGGGTTGCAGATATCCTGTGTCGGCCCCTCCTGGGCGACCTGCTTTAGGGACCCCTTTGGGAGTCCGGGGTTACGGGTCCCCTGACGCCTGCCTCTGTGCTCGGGGAAGGTGGGTCTTTGGTTCTCCACAATCACTATCAAGCTATTTCTGGATAATCTTCACCTAAACTAGTGCACTTTCACATCTCCCACTGGTGCTGGGTCCCAGGTATTAAGTGTTCACTTATATACAGTAATCTTATAATTTATTTATTTATTTATTTATGTTGTGTCACTTTCTTTTTTCAAATATCACATTACACATGTCAGCTTACATAATAATATATATGATTTAGCAATGGCATCTAGGTGTTATTAGAGTGTATCTGTTGCTTTATGTCTGTTGGTTGTGCTGTTCTTTTTGTGTCTCTTTCCAGGTGATGGAGCAGACAGAGGACATTTTATCATTCTCTTCCTTTTATCTCCTCTTTCTTTCACCTCTACTCTTTTTTTTTCTTTTCTTTCACTTTTTGTTCTTCCTTTACTCTCCCATTGTCATGTCCATATAATTTGAAATTCTCCTTGCAGGAATCATAATAAAGCTATTTACAAGCATAAATCAAGTGGAGCACTATGGCGAAAGCTGTTTGCTCCACTTGTAAAAGCAAAATCTGTCGAGCTCCATCTGGCATTGAGATATCAATTCCTATTGCCATAGTGCTAGACAGGACACTGGGGAAGAAAAAAAAAAAAAAAAAAAAAAAAAAAAAAAAAAAAAAAAAAAAAAAGAAATATCAGAAACAGGTCATCATTGGGTCAAAGCCTACCTATTTCAATCACCATCCGAGCACTTATAGTGCAGAAAAAGGAGCCGGTGACTCGTGGAATATAAGGAGTTTTTTTTTTTTCCTAAGAAGACTGTAAAAGCTAACATTTGAAGGATCTGTCACTCAACTCTCATTACTCCAAAATATATGCAACTCACAGTATCAAGCCATCAGTCAGAGCCCGTTTTAACTACCCTCCGAGCAACGGTTTGGGAATGAGGGAAGGCATTAAAAACCGACCACAGAAATCTTTATGGTTAAACTTTAATAAATTTTAGGATGTGGCGTTAAGAAATCGCATGCAAACCGCAAACACAAGGTCATTGGTACATTATCTTTGAATTATGGATTCCCTCAGTCAAAAGTAGAACAGACACACAAACTGAAATTATTAAAAATTGAACAACATGAGCTTATTTATTCTCTTAATAATCTGAATGTAGATTTGCATGGGGGAAATTAAAAAAAAAACAGATGGAGACTTAAAAAGTGCTGTATTATCCATGGAGAGTATTGTTCTTAACCTCTGAGGGATGGCAAGAACATTTCAGAGGAATCCACTATGCAGCATTACAAAGCCTTCGGCGCTTTGGATCCCATCCAGGCTGGCCTTTCATCAAGCGCAGATCTACTTTTAGACTCCGACGGTAGAATGGTATTTGCTTAACTAAGCAGCCAGGGATCACTCTCCATTCCTTTCTGCCAGTGTCATATCACTGATCAAGTGTGGCTCAATTCCTGTTTGAATGGAGGACTGCCAGACATAATGCAATCATAACGGGTGCACAGCTTGTCTAAGAGAAACGAGCTCCTATTTCGCTGCTGACAATGCTGGAATGAACTCTTTGTGCTCCTCCTCTCCATTTCGTTCTCAAAAACCCTCGAGCTTTTGGCGGCATAATAAGCCAATTGTAATTCCTCGCCTATAGCTTTCTAATGAAGGGGGGGGTTACGTCATATATATATATGTGTGTATATATATACATATATATATATATATATATATATATATATATATATATATATATATATATATATAAATGGATTGGACGTCATTCCAATAAGGTTTTGTTTTTTTGTTGGGTTTTTTTGGCAGAAATGGCAGCATGTGTCCAGGAATTGTTATCCTAATTTCCCTCAGTACATACATGGGTGCATCTTATTAAATCAAAAATGATTAATTTCATATTTTGGTTCATTTTGACATCTTATAGGCAATAAAAAAATCCAAATTCTTCATTGCAGAAAATTAGAATATTGCATAAGCTCAAAAAAAAAAATTTGATTTTTCGTAATGACATTTCAGCCCAGTGAAAGGTATTTTGAATTGACTGCTTCACAATCCTTTCAAGGCTGCTTGTGCACCTTTTTTCGACCACACTTTTTTTTTTTATACACTTCCAATTATATGCTTGGATACAACACTCTGAACAGCCAGCTTCTTTAGCAATGACCTTTGGCGGCTTACCCTTCGTGTCTTGCAAGTCGACAGTCGCCCCATTGAATTGGTAGGCCGGAGATTCAAACTACAGTACTTGAGGAAAATGTCCTGCAATTTTCAATTTATTTATGGTCCTACATACCTGATTCAAGGGGCTGAATTACCTCCTTGGCACACAGTGAAGTTCTACAGAGCTCTGCAAATGACTTCTCTATGTTAGTTTGGATGAACGGACGGATGGATGGATGGTCTTATGTATGTACGGACGGACGGAGTTCCTTTGCCACATGGTCTCCTGGGCAAGCTAGTCCCTCTCCGTCTGATATGAATTATATTTTTAAAAATAGAATAAAGCTTTTAAAACTTGAATTGAATGTGTGTTTCAAACAATCTGTGAACAGCGTTGAATTAACAGTCTGCATATCAGGGTTTAACGCTACTCTCTATCATCTCTAATAAGGTTTGAATGTAAGTTAAAAACACAGAAACGCTCTTTTTTTTCTTGAATAAATTGAATAAGGTTTCAGAAAGTTTTTTTTTTTTTTTTTTTTTTTTTAGGGGAATGAATGATAAACCCATTCCAAGTCACGCTTGCCTTTGCATTTTACTGCATTTGCCCAGATAGTTTAACAGAAGTTCGAAAAATAAATAAATAAAAATCCTTCAGTTCAGCATAAAACAGAAACCTACAGCGCTTGCACTAAATAACACATGTAAGTCATTATTTGCTCAATATACAATAGGCAGCATGTATTTTTCTTTTTTTGTTTCCCTGCTGCTCCCAGATAGAATGATGCCCTGAGAAAGAAACTGTGTCGCCCTGGGCGGTGAGGTGGCTCCAACATTTCATTATAACAATCCTTTTTTTATGAGTATTATGTAATATTCACCTTTTCTGAGAAATCTAACACCAAGTTTTCATTAGCTATAAGCTACAATTATGTAAAACAGGAAAATAATACATCACTATGTTGTCTTCTATGTCTGAATGAAATTACTGGAATAAATGAACTTTTTCAATGATAGTCTGATTTACTGAGAAGCACCTGTGAGCGGCGTAGCTGTATCCAGACTCGAATTAAGTGTTGATTAACAGCCAGCAACTGCCAGGAAAGTGGCCTAACGTTTGAGTCCAGGGAGGAAAAAAGGCGATAAACATCTTCCCGCCATCCATTATCAGGACATTATTTAAAGCTCTCACTCTAACCGCTGTGCTTTAATGTAATGCGAATTGCTGACCTTGAAAAGCAGGTAAATGCATCAACTAGATGTGGTATTTAAAAAAAAAAAAAAAAAAAAAGTAGAAATCTAACAGCTTTTAGTCTCGACAAAGAGCCCTCCTCTCATCCGACACACTGTAGTGGACGTGAACCTGTGCTGCCCCCCCCACAGATGCCTGGTGTGATGTTTGACAGATTCCTCCCTCTTCAGCTAGGCTCACAGTAAATGTCCATCTGGCAGCTTCCCATGGGTACTTATTATTCTCAGCTAGCCAGGGGTGTTCTTTTTTTTTTTTTTTTACTTTTATTTATTTATTTATTTATTTTTTAAATCCGAGCAGCCGGCCTGCCAGCGCCTGCCTCAGAAGAGTCGAGAGTCGGAGCCAGAACGGCTCGCGGATTCTTCACCGACCGGGCCAAAATGTTCTGGTTGCGGTCGCACGGCGTCGAGTTTTCAATCACGAACATCTTTGGATGCTCTCGGAAGGAAAACCAGGCGTGCCAGATGTAACACACTGACGTACCCTACATTGGGTTTATGTCATGTACAATCCGCCAGCTTCACCTTGGAAATCAGGTGATTGATTTATTTTATTTTTTTCCCCCCATCATGAGCAGATGCTTAGAACCATCGGTGCACTGCTGTCCTGCCTTGACACCCCGCTACGGTGGACTCAGTCATACAGTTAACCTCTATCCCTCTCCTGCCGCCCGCTGAGCCTGTCTGAAAACAGTCTGACAAAACAAAGGATGCTCCGCTTCCCTTTCATTCCCCCCCCCACCCCCATATTGCGTCTGACCCAGATGGGCCCACTGTTAGGCCGCTGCAGCTGTAATTTCTGCTTTGAGCGTGACGTAACCTTTCCACGACGAAGCACTGATGCCTACTACTGCGAAGACGAAGAAGCGATCAGGGCCTTTTTGAGTCAAGCGAGCGAGAACATGCATCGAAGTTTGGAGTCGAGTGACTGCAGGGAACCGTGACCCAAATAAGTGTAAAAAAAAGAAAAAAAAAAGATTTTGAGTTAATTCCTAAGAGCAGACTCATGAATAATGGACAGACACAACACCGCCCTCCGCGTCTTGCTACACACAAACTGGTATTTAGTGTTGAAAAATGTAAAATCACATAGCATCCATGTAATTTCTTTAACTTTGTGAAAGATCAACACAAAGTAGTGGATCTCTTGTAAAGTGTCGCCTGCTTTCGTGTACAGCCCCTTTATTCTGCTCCTCCGAAATAAAACCCATTGCAACAGTAAATTCAGTCAATCTATGAGTATTTTAGAGAAAATATACTGTAGATGTTCCTATGAACATGTACTGGCCCCCCCGAATCCTCTCACTCCTCTTTTCTACTCGTTTGGGTCAGTCACGATCCCCACCAGTTCACCCAGGACTCCAACTTGATGCATGTTCTTTCTCACTTTAGTCAAAACGTCTCTAATCATTTTCTTCTTCACAGCGGTAGGCATCTGTGCTTTGTTGTGGAAGGATTATGTCATACTCCAAGAAGAAATCACAACCACAGAAGGCTGACTGTAATCAGGTTGGGTTAGGTAGGTAATGCAAATATATATAATCTCTCAACAGGACAGGAGCAGAGCATGCATTTAAATGCATCCATGTAGATATTTACCCAATAAACAAGATACTGATAATATATTTGACTAATCACTGCTATTATAGTAGCTTTTTGCTGTACTTTTATTTTGTGACCTCTCGTTGCTTTATACTTGGGGTTGGAAACAGTCAGAGTTTCATCTGATATTTCAATCTGAAAAACTCACACGGAAAGAAGAGACAATTAGAAGAATTTATTGATACAATATTTTAAGAGTTTGGCGCTCAGACCTCGGCAGGAAAAGTTTACGCTGAATTATACTTCAAAATGCATAAGCAGGGGTATGAGAATAGGTATGTTTCCCCCCAGGCCTGAAACTGGTGGTGGAGTGGAGTTTGTTCAGTCCATATGATGATCTGTTCGAGCTAGATGTCCAACTTGATAAACACAGGTTTGCATCAACTGTCCATGATGAGCAAGCATGAAGCGACTGTGGAGAGGAAAAACTCCCCTTTGGGAAGAAATCTTTGGCAGAACCAGGCTCAACATGGCGGTCTTCTGCCGGACCGTTTTAAGGAGTGACTGGGAATTCCGTAAGAGTCCAGAAGGAATCACTCTCTGATAGGGACGAGGTTGAAGGAGGACCGTAGGAAAGCCAGGCGGAGCTTGCTACGATGGTGGAGAAGAGGATGGAGGTGGGCTGAATCCAGTCATCAGAGTCCAGATCAGACATCGCGCAGCGACTGCTTGCTTGCTGGGAAGTAGCTGAGATGGATTTAAAGTTCTTTTAAGATGGATCCAGGACGCTGATTGGCTTCGTGGAGGAGCAGTTCAAAGCTGATTGGCTTGCGTCGGAGGCGATTGAATCTCTGATTGGATGGAGGTAGGTAATGAGTTTCTTCAGTCTGAATTTCTGCTTTAAGCTCCATTTTAAGGGAGGCCTAAATTAACATTCCTTTTTGAATGGATTTTCAAGAGTTTCCTCATACATTGGCTGTCCTAAGCCCGACTTTTCCCAGACAGTTTTTATTTGTCAGCTCTCTTACCTCGGCCATAAAAACAAAAAGTCTGCAAAACTCAAGGGATGAGCCAGTGTTATGGCTTTACATAAGACAACTTAGAGGACCAATTTTAAAAAAAAATCACTAAGGTTGACCTTTTGTTAGCAGAAACCGTTCAATAACTCAGAGCGTGTTTCAATTTCTTTAGTTGAATCTATGATATTGAAACAGCAAAGATAACCGTTTGACAGAAAGTCATCTTTCAGCGCCAATAAAACGATTCTCAAAGTGCTGTTAGCTGGAAATTTGTCATAAACTAGATGATTGATTCTAGGATGATGTGTTTCTGATGTTCCGTTTCAGATTTTCAACACACGTCTTCAGAACACTTAGCGATGACAGCTTTGTCCTCCATTTATCCACTATGCATTTTTTTTTTCAGCACACACCTGACAGTAGGGTTAGGTGGTCAGAATCAAAGACCTAATATGTTTGAAAAAAACTGCTCTTAAAAGCTTTTTAAAGACCTTCAGACAGTCTGGAAAACAATCAGTCATTACAGCTTAACAATATAAAAACATTCTTTATTAGAAAAACATTAATAATGAAATCAGGAGTGGTCTAAAAGTTTTGCACAAAGTGAGGACAGGTTAGGCCAAATCAGAATGCCTCTCCACCCAGCGGTGGTCTGAGGGTTTTTAAAACATAAATTAATGGAGGCACTTTTTTTTTTTCTTGCATCATTCACCCCCAGTGTGTGCTGCCCTTTACAGAACAACCCCCGTCCATCTGCAGATCTGTTTCCCTGCTGATCATCAGAGTGCAGGAGCGGTTGCTCCAATACGCAGGCTTTGCTGTCATCTGTCTCAGATAAACCAAAGGGTGACTGTCATCCTCCTGTGGCCTCGCTCTTGTGCTCGTGTGAGCTCATGTGCTTCTTAGCCTCTTAGTTGTAATCCAGCTGAGATTTTATTTTTCTTCTTCTTCTTTTTAACCGAGACGGGATTCCTTCCTCCGAACAGAAACTCCTTTTATACGTTTTATCCACAGCAGGCTTTTGTTTTTATTTTCTTTATATTTTTTTTATTCCAATGCTGAGAAGACTTGATAAAACTGATCTAATTTATATCGACAACGATTTTTTGTTCGCGTTTCCCACTCTGTAAAAATGAGGGTTGTTATTTGCGGTAAAAAGCAACACAGTTTGTAGCACACCAATACAATAGGATTTTCCTCCGATCTAAACCCTGTGTGAAAGCAAAAGGCTGCATTTTATTTTCTGGGGGCTGAAAATGGGAGAGGAGAAGGGAGATGGGGAAACAAAACAAATAAACACTAGAGTAAACCGTTTGGACTGCGCCGTGGATCCAGTGGATTTCTAATTTCATTCAGCTGGATTTCAGGCAATATATTCAAAGATGGTCACATAGCAATACAATTGCTAGCCCTGTATCTTCATTGCCTTTCTCTGTGGTCTTGGCATGTTCCCTCTGCGTAATTGTGTCGCCTACTTGGATTTGCTACCTAGGGTTTAAAATTGAGCATGATGGATTAATCAGGAACTTCAAATTGATCTTATATGTGAGTGTGTCAATGGTCTTTACATCTTGGTCCTTTATAGACTGGCAACCTGTCTAAGTTTAAGCTCTTTAGTCCACAATGGACCCTAATTAAGTGACCCGGCAAGGTTAATCTATGCAAAAATTACAAATATTCTGCTTTGGGTTATAAGTAGAGCAAAAATCTGTATTATTATATATTTTGGTATTTATAAATGCCTGTTTGTTTTTCCCACATAACTACAAGGAATATCAAGTTTTTCAATTTAGGTACATAGTAAAAAAGTATTTACCCCGTTAGAGATTTTTTTCAGATTTTTTTTGTTTTGGTCTAATTTAAATGTTTCAGATCTTCAAACACATTTTTACTTGAGATATAGACAACCAGATTGAATACAAAATTAGTTTACAAATTATTTTATTTATTAAGGGAAAAGGGCTAACCAAACGAGTCGGGCTATATGTGTAGAAGTGATTGCCTTCTCTCTATAAAAACAATGGCCATATCAGTTTTGGTTGCAACAACTGCCATCAGGCATTTGGGATAGCTTGCAAATACTGTTTTTATAGGGAGGAGTGGCTGAGTGGTTGCTCCTACAACACCTTACTTTTCATCAAGCTCATCAGCTAGAGTTCAAAAGGAGCTGGCCGCCGGTCATTTGACTTTGGAGTATGAACTTTTGAGGTACCTCTAACCCACTCTGATATTTCATGTGTTGATCTCCTAGTCATCCCTTGGCTTTTTTCTATGATAACCTCGCTCTCTCGGTATTTTACAAAGGTTAGCTGCTGTGTTGTCCCCTGGATCTTCCTGAAGCTTCTTAAACTCGCCGTTCAAATCTCCGACAGCTAGAACTTTCTTTCTACGACCCGCACCATGAAAACCCTCTGTATCGGAACCATCAGTCCTAACCTGTCCACCCTCGAATGGTCCACTATCTGCTCGGTATCAAAACCCCCCTCACCCCACAAACCAACAATGCCGGACTCTGCTCACGCCTCCCTGGCTCCTATCAATCTACTACAGACAAGCAAGATCTACTCTTGGATTCACTCACCGTATTATTCACTGATTTATTCCTTCAGCCCATCTCTCACCCAGTGATCTGCCCTTTCTGTGAAAGAGGAACCCCTGTGGACAGACATCTCCAATCTCTTGAACCTCATTACACCAGTTAAACTCATCGGCTCTTGAGCGTTGTCCCGCGTGTGGGTCAGAGGTTTGCCTCAGAACATGACAATTTGACATTACTGTGATGGACATATGGCCCACATATTTCTGCACCGTTATATTAATGCTGCCCCATTGGAGGTGTAGAAACAGTATAAAGAAGGACAGAGATGGAGCTGGCTGCTCATGCATAGCTGCATCCAAGGACATTGATGGAAAATTGAGTGGAAGGAAAAACAAGTGTTGTTACTCCTCTTAATGCCATAACAAATATGGGACAGAAACATAGATCTTTATAAAATTATTACCCATCAATCTATGGATCAATGTTTTGTTTCAAAGTTCTTTGTTAACTTCAAGCCTCATGGCGTTAACATGGACATGAAAAACAACTTTGAAAGAATTGAGATGAAAAAAACAAAAGATCCTTAAAAGATAAAAGATCCTTAAAAACATAAGGAAGTGATAAGTCCCTAATATTTCAAAGAGCTTGTTACTGTTATGGGTTTTTTTCTGTGAAAAATGTCTTCGCAGAATTAGGCCTGGCCTCAATAAACCAATGCCACGTTGCAACATTATCTTACCTTTTATCTGACAATATATCAGTATCTTCAAAAACTCAATATATTCACCACCCATACACAGAGTCAAAATCCTTAATTCTTTTGGTTATCTTGAGCGATTTCAGGTTGACCTGCTGGTGTGCTGCAGATCATCCTGCAGCATAACTCAAGTGAGTTTGAGCCTTAGAGTAGGTCATGAACTGATATTGTCTATTATTTTCCCCATAGTTGTCTAAGAATAAGTACAGATTTTATGGTTCCAATATCAACGTTAAATTACCCAAGTCCTGAATAAGTAAAGCTGCACCAGGCCATCATATTTCTATCCCTATGTGTGACATTCAGTGTTTTTTTTTTCTTCTTCAAAATGTTGTCTTAGTTTTATTCAAGATATAAAAGGACTCAAACTTTTCACAATGTCCCATTTCTGTCTCGTCAGTGCACATGATATTTTCCCAAAGGTCTTGAGGATTGTGAAGATTTTTTTATTTTTTTATTTTTTTACAGTAAATGTGAAAAAAAGCTTTTCTGTTGGGTCAGCGGCGGTTCAGGCTTTCAGACTCTTTTATAGAGAATTTTAAATTTTCTTTTTTAATTTTTTTTTTATTTGCACAACCTCTTTTTTGTCAAATGATGAACACTTAACAGACCCAAGTGGGGCCTTTGGCCATACAAAGACTGTGAGATTCCAATCGGATGGTCAAATTTGTTTTCAACATGCCAACCAAAGCCCAACTCTGTAGCAGGCCTTTGTGTTTTGATATTGCCAACACTGATACTGCAATATGAATTGTGATTGAATATCGTATGGAGCTGTCGTATGAATGGCATCCTAAATATTGGAGGTTTGATGATGATGATGATGCATGGACAGTGAATAGTAAGGTTTAAACGTCCACCCACTCTCCACAGTGTGGAAACAAACACCATCCACTGCTGCCTGTTTAAGTCAACACCGCTGACGTGTTCTTCGAACAATCTGGGCCATTTGATTCTCATTTGAATAAAATTCAAATTGAAGGTACACAGAGCTCACAATCCACTTTCTGGAAGAAAAAAAAAATATAGTACCAATGTGTATTCTCACGTGTGTGTGTGTGTGTGGCGGGGGGTGGGAGGTGGTATAGGATGGCTGAAGATTGCAGAGCACTGCACACCTTAAGTGGACAGACAGCGGCATCTCTGCTGCTTCAGCTCCAACTCTTGTGTAATTCTCTACCATATTTACGTATTCAAACCGCTCCCAAAATAACAAGACAACTCACTCTTGAGGACTATGCTCAAAAAAAAACCTGAAATGACTTACCTAGTGTGGAAAAGTTGGCAACATCTGTGAGCACGGCGTTGGTGGAACAAAGAAGGGGTGGGGGATAGGAAGGAGAGAAAAAGAAAGAGAAAAGGAAATGTCAGCGAATTACAATGTACAGCAAGCTAAACTTTAATGCAGGCAGAGGTTGTCACAAGCTCGGCTGAAAAATGACGGTCTCCTAGCATTATACAGACTCAGGGTTACGAACAGTCCCTGTCAGAAGGGAGGTGACGAAGAGGAGGAGGAGGAGGAGGAGGACATCTTAGATAGTCTCCCCTGAGGATCCTACGTTGGTCCAAGTTGCATTAATATTTGTCAGTGTTTCAACATTTTAAGGGTGGAGGCGAAAAGGGTGTAAAGCAGAAACCTAATCCATTACCGGCAAGTCTTTTTTTTTTTTTTTTTTTTTTTGCAGCATTATATAACCACACTGTGCAAACAGATGTGATCCAACAAATACACACAAAAGTGCGTCTTCTCCCATAAGTCTCTGAGATAATTTATTATCTCACCCTGTGCGCTTGGATCTTCTGCTTCTCCCCAAGCTTGTTAGTCTGGCTGTGAACATTCAATGCACGGAACCAAAAGCGTAATAAACTGCTGGACTATTTGCCCCACAAAGACTCCACAGTGCTACAACGAGAGAATAACTAGATGGCCAAGAACAGTCCCTTTGGCAATGTGGTAATTAAGTCCCTGCAACTTAGGGATCACTTCTCCTGTGATTCATAGAACGTTTTAGTCGGGCTCGGCAACCCCTGTTTTGCTTTATAAGTACCAACCAACACTCACTGCCACCCTTGGTGAAGATCTGTACGAAGTTCTGATCCACCCGTATTTGTAACACTCTCAGTTGTTTTAACGGTTTCAATTATGGCTCTGACTATAAATATATATATATATATATATATATATATATATATATATATATAGGCTGAGGTAAGCAAGCTAATTTCTCGTAGCAATTTCATGACATTTGAATATCCACATACATTTGATTCACTTTAAATGCATGTTGTCTTGTCTTGTCCATTAAAAAAAAAATAAAAAGGTTAAAGACTGGCCCCAATGTTGTATTATATTCTTTCCCTGGGCATAAATTAGGAAAACCTGTCAGTGATACCTAATATTGGCCTTCTTTTCATAGAGCTGGTCGCTTGTTCCTCTCGCAAGATCTGGTAACACTGAAGCTAACCTAAAAGGGCGCTTCAAGCTAACTGTTTGCACTGATGTGCTAGTTAGATGCACTGCCGTAACACTTAGGCGAACCTAAATTTGTGTTCAAGCAGATGATTCAGCCGCACACCACTTGTTCAATATACTGGACAAGCCTGTAACAAGTTAAACAGAAAAGCCTGAGAACTCTGAATGGAGCATACATGCAGCTAAATGCTAACTGACTTAGAGAGTAAGTGGAGGTGACAGGTGGAGGGCCTTGCTCCCTTTCTATCTACATGTTCTATAGACCGGAAATCATCAGGAAAGAAAAGCTTACATATAAAGATTATGTTCTGAGGGAAGTTGGTAAAATAACACTAAGGAGACCATATTTTGATTCACAAAAAAGAGGAGACTTTGCCCAGTCGTGACATACTTTAATAACACTCTCATTACTTAAAGAAGGCTTACATTGTTGTTAAATTTAAAGTATGCGTGGTTAGAAGAATAGTTCAATAACAAACTTAAGATCAGATTCCACAACTCCGCAAGTACAAAAATCACTTCAATGATAGAAATAAAGACTCTTCTGTTTTAGAAAACAAACCTATAAATAGCTCACTTTTCTGCAGAGATAAACAAAGATCTGAAATAATATTATGATAGAATAACAATTATTCTTTTTTCAGTGTAATAATTTAAAAAAGCAGCAGTTTTAAAAAGATATTTATCAAGCAAACAGGTGTATTGTGGGCTCTATAGTTTTCTATTTCCGACTAATTCCTTGTCTCCGCTTCGACTTTCACAGCCCTTTAATCTTTCTCTGTGTCCATGGGACCTACAAAGTCTTTAACACCTTTGTCATGGACATATACAAGATTTGCACACAATTCACTCTGCCACATGTTTGTCCCAACCGGGATGGTATCAGGGAAATTTATTTTGCTGCGTGTCTAGAAAGCTGCACTCGTGCTTCAACATCTTGAAGAAGAACCACCCACAAGGCAGCAGCTCGGGGATTACGTCACATAAAAAGAAAAGGCCGTCTTATTCCATGCATCGCACCAGTCAATTTAAGCACATGCAAACTGGTCCCGTGAGAACGATGAAAACCAGACATTATCATTAACATTATTTAATCTGTGAATCCTCCACGGATGCCCCAGACCAAACGTGAAAAGTGGACCTGTCGGAGCAAAAGAGGACATTTGGTCACCTTCAATTAGACAAGAAATGTGATCTTTAACTATGCTTTACAACATCTTTAAAAAGTGCCCCCCCCCCTCGTTACAACTCCAGGTGTTTCTCAGGACATAAAAAGGCCTTTCACAAGTTTTCTCACACCTGAAACTCTTAGTCTGTTCAATTCAAATAATAATAATAAAAAACATAACTTTATTGTAACTAGTTGTATTTAGACTCCAGCTTTCAGTCTTCATTGGTTGTAGGCTATTAGTACCACACATTTTGAGTTGGTATTGTTTGCCCACTGTTCTACAAATCTCTTAAACTGTGAGAACATTTCTTGTCCACAGCCCTCGAGAGATCTCCAACATATTCTCTGTCAAATTTCATTCTGTATTGCAGCTAGACCATTACATAACTTCTATTTACTCTCATTGAGGAACTCTTTTGCATTCAGTTGGAGGCATGCTTGGATTCCCTGTCATACTGAAAAATAAAATCGTTATCTTGAGCCTTCTAGCAGACACCTGCAGGCTGTGTTCCAAAACTGGCATTCTGAAATATTCACCCAACTTAAAACTTTTCTTCCACTCGAAGAAAAATAAATCCCACAGCATGATACTGCCACCAGATGTTTTACTGTGGGTATGGTGTTCTATCTGCAATGTTCAGTGTTGTGTTATCCCAAACTTTATGTTTGAGACAACACAACACTGGAGTCAGGCACTGAGAATCCAACACACCACTTCTGATCATTGCATCTCAAATTCACTGTTTTGCCCTTTTAAAGCACTGGGTTCTTCTCTGTGCATTTGTTCCCTGAAGTACAATTGTACTCTCTTGTAAACACATGATAAACCAAAAAATAAATAAAAAAGAATGGGATGAACTAAGTAGGATAAGACGCACAGTGAGGAAAATAGCCAACTGGTGACCTAATATACTACTATTGCTGTTGCTTAGTGTGCAGTCTGGTTGTGTTCCTAAGCAGAATTTCGAGGTAATGTGATTTATCACCAATGATGTCTATCTCGCCGCATTCATTTACATTTTTGGTGCACACGCTACAAATCCCCAGGTGGATCAGGGGACGAGAAAATGTGATTACAATATCTGTTTTGCATGTAGGAACAAATCTATTTTCAGACGGAAAGGAGGGGGGAAAGATCGGGGTTGGGTCTCAGGGATACTCATTACCATTCTGTCTGACACACATTCACACTGTTGTGCGACTGTTGTTGCTAAACAGAGAGCTCAGCTGAGGACCTTGAAGCTTCATGCGGGGAAAATTGGGCCCAGGGGAGGGGGGTAGCAGGGACTGATGTCAAACTTCAAGAGCCACTAGAAGCACCTGGGGTTTCAATGACATTAGCATTTGGCTTGCTTGGTAGAAGAGTATCTAAAGGGAAAGATTCAACTTAATAAAAATGGAAAGGATGCAATCAGGAAGAGGTGCCGTCTTAAAACTAATACTCGGTGCCACAAACCTGACTCAGGAAGAATGATAGTACTGGAATTCAACTGCATTCATATGTAGAAGGCAAACGAAATACCATGCCCTGAACCCATCCGCACTCCTATTGTTCTAATCACATTTCCCTGTTAATTGAGGGTTTTCCTTTTGCACTCTAGTGAGGATTATTGATTTTCCCCAAGTCCTGTGGAGGAAATTTGGATGCCTGGCCAATCAAAACCAATGGAGGAAGTGGGGGGCCTAAGTGGATTAGACTAGTGGAGGTGGTGGAGAGAGAATCTAGTGGGAGACACGAGTGCCTTCAATAAGCCCTCTCTGTGAACCAGGAAATAGACGGAAGACTCAGACACCTTTTTTTTTTTTTTTTTCCCCCTCCGACACCCGTTCTCCATCTCCCATTTTAAGCAGATAAGCAGCTTTCGGGGTCTTAGTTATGCTGGGAAGAACCACAACATGGCAGGAAACTTTTGAAAACTCACCAAAAAAAAAAAAAAAAGACAGAAAGAAAGCTGAGAAGTCTGTTCTTTGTGTAGTCTTGTCTGAACTGACAAGGAGGATTTATGGGATGTTTTGCAGTGGTCGGTTGTGCTTGGGGGGGGAGGGCACAGTGAGCATGCTACTGTTCAGACACGGGTTTTAGTCCAGGCTTGGACTATTTTACTGAAAGCTTTGGCTTTGGTGGATAGAAATAAGACACAAATTGCTTCTATTTTTGGGGGGATTCAATGGCATGCCCCCAAACTGTGACCATTAGTTGCTTTTTAAAACTATGTCTAAGAAAGGAAGTGTAACTAGTGCTTTAACCATAACTTTGGGCTTTTAAGAAAACCGGTGCAAGCAAAACATGATCCTAATCAGAGCTTGCTCAAGGCATTAATGAACTAGGCTTGTCCTTGGGGCCCCAAACCATCAGGGGCCTCTTACTAAATGTGTGCATTTTAACACAGACCAAAGAGCAAAAAAGTCTATACTGTTTATTAAGACTAAGAATAATAGCACATTAGATTTAGAGGTTTCAGTATAAATAAATTAAAATATCTTACATAGTTTTACATTTTAATGTAACATTAAGAGAATTGAGGTGTTTACTTTGTAAAGGTGCAATGACTAATCTCCCTTGAATGATTGCTGTGTTAGAATTGTTACAATCTGATGCTACAAGTTTAATCTATTCTACAAGTTTAATCTATTCTTTGTGTTGTAGCTGTTTGTTTCACATATAATAAGCAATTATCTGTCATAGCTTTCAAGCTCAGCCAATTAAACCTGCCCCCCCCCCCCTGCCCAGATTCCATCAAGTCTGCAATAAAACACTTTTGGCAGTGGTGATGTTCCTACAGGAAGTCAGGCCCCACATCAAATGGGCCAGAGCTGAACATGATTTTGTGACATTACGACCTATTTTTTATTTTATACTACAACATTAAACCAGATAAAAAAAATTTACTCCTGTGGTTCACTTATTACTACCAAAATTATTTCAATTTGCCGATGAACAATGAGAGATGTCTTGGCCAACCCAACTTTTTTTTGAAAGGTATAACATACAAATTGGGTTTCTTGGCTCTTAAAAAATGAGACTGTCAGGGACCCACTTGAAGAAGAAAGGTGATGGGACTCTGCTTAAAAATCCACTAAGATATGCAAACATTTCCTCAGTTAGCACTCATAATGGGAAAATACTTAGGGGTGCAGGAATCTATTTATAAATGTCACACCTCGATTTTCTCATTCATTTTTGATCAATGTAAAAGGTGAAACTTTTACTAGTCTATCATCAGTTTTGGCAAACTGATGTTAGACTAGACTTTGTGGTTCTTCCTTTACTTTCTCACAGCTCCACTGAAGTCACCTGTGTATGCCGAATACCATGGAGGTGGGGCACCACTCGACATTACATTGCGTAAGGGAAACTCTGGTCACTGCAGCGCCATTCAGTGTGCTCAGGTCTTCTTCAAGCTTTAAATATTTTACAGGCAGCATGAAACATCCTTTGACCATAAACTCATTTTGGGAAGAGAGGTTGACCTTTCTCCCAGAATTTGGATTAAATTTAAGAATCGTTTGTCCTTGGTGGGATTTTTTGGGGGTGAGGCGGTGAATTGTGAGCACCTCTGAGACTCTGCAGCTCTTCGGACAAGGACATCATCCCACTCAGGAGACAGTCGCTTTGACACGACTGGTCTCGACCTGCCTCATTCATCACAGAGCACTCAGTGCACAGCAGCTGGGGCACAGCAAAGAGGGTATACGGTGGCTCTGTTGGTCACAACATACAAGCACCTGTCTTCACCCAGCTACTATATCTGATAACGGTTTGAACTAATTCAGAGCAGAAAGTACTTGCAAAATTGTGTGCATTCATTGTGATTGATGAATATTGACCGTAATGCAGATGATAAGGCATAGTCAAATTATTCCCAAATGAATATCTAAATTCAGTGAAAAGGAAAAAGAAATGCATTAAAATGCATTAATCTTCCACCGTTCCCACTCATGTTCTGGAAATTCTGTCCAAATCTGATGTGCCCTTATTCTGTTTTACACCACACTTCTATACCCCTCCCATATTTAATGTCTTGGAGATGAAAGACTGAAGGTTAATATTCTGTCAGGGAAATTTGTCTCTGAGATCAGTTGAGGGGAGAAAAGGAAAGCAGCATTAGTTTGCATTAGGACAGCACTGAGCACTTACTCTTACCTTTCATTTTATTCCAAATTTATTCTACATTTTTCATTTCTTTATATCTGCAGTTATCAGTTTGCTTAACACAGTTTCCTTTCTTTTAAGGGGTGTATAATCTTACATATCGGGGTTGATGTACACAAGTTTTGGTGATTTATTAAAAGCTAGCTGGTGCATATCAAGACAGGCGAACATCGCTGAAACTTTAGATTAATTTCACCGATTTGATTGAAAACTGAAACCCAGATTTATGACACTAATATATTTCAATGGTTAACTTCCTCTTGATTTTGATGATTATAGCTTAAAATCAAGAGAAGTTAACCATATAAATATATTAGTGTCAACTCCTGAGCAAGGAAAAGCTATTGGCTCTCCTAAAAGTCGCTAGATGATGTCATTGCCTAATGTGCATATTTGGTTATATGATCCAGGCTGTAGAAGATGGAAATGTCAATGATGAAAAGACAAAAAGGGGAGGAGCTTATGGCAGCTCTCACTGCTAGCTCAGGACAGCAGAACGTTTGGTGCTTTCACATGTAGTCTCCAAAGTCTCCGATAACAGGAAAAAAGTCTCTAGATTTGTCGATACACGTTTGTTTGTTTTTTTTAAAAAAAAGCAACACAAGGGGTCTGAAAAATTGCTAAATATAATGACATGGTCGCTAAGTTGGCAATAGTGATTGGGGCTCCTTATGCTTGAATTACGGCATTGTTAAAGAATTTACCTCCTTGGTTGCGGTCACACCAGGTTCTTTGCCTGAATACTGTGGTGTTTCTATTGTACACTGTAGAAGAAGGAGAAGATCAACCTGTGGGTCTGCTGATATTTTCAGAAAGGCCAGGTTGGTTTAATAGCAGCCATCAGTTTTATTTAGCCAATAACACTCACATATAGCAGAAACAAATGCTTGAAATGTATCCCTCTGGGTTTAATGACTCATGAGTTTCATTTATTGAATGGACTTAAAACTTTGATAATATTTTGATTATTTAGATTTACCTTTTTAAATGCAGATGCTTCATCTCTTAAAGCACTTATGTTGGCCAGAGTTAAATGTTTATTATATAACTATAATATAATGTAAATAAATGTATATCATGCAATAATATCCATCCATTTTTCAACATGCATATCCCTATTGGGGTCACGAGGGGTGCTGGTGCCTGTCTCCAGCTGTCAATGGGCGAGAGGAGGGGTATGTAATATTAATAAATTACATTGTTACCAGGGAGGTTTAGCAGTTAGATTCCCTTGTTAGGCACCAAACCTAATTACTTATGTCTTTAAAAAAAATGTTTTATATTATTCAATTCGAGAGCCAATTGTTTACAAGATGGTTGCCCTGTCTTTCTTCCACACTCATGTTTGCCCCCGCACTCTCACATATCCACACGGGACGAGAGAGCGCAGGCTTTCCAAAGTGGCTGCAGGATTGAGTGGTCTCTAATTGGGAATCAAAAGCAATGGAGCTGGAAGGCAGCCATGAAGGCACAGTCCAACCTCAAGCATTCGTTGCTCAATTTAGACCGTGACAAAAAAGGCCCCTGTTTCTTGTTTCACCATTTAACCTATTCGCCAGGGTGGAATTGGAACAGCTGTTTTTTTTTTTTTTCCCCTGCACCACAGAATGGTTCTGGCTGGCTGTGGACCAGCTAGCTGCAGACAAAAAGGGCTCGATGCATATAGAAAAATGGAGAAATGGGTGAAAAAGACATTATAAACAGTGTTGGTATTACTGAGACCATGAGAGCTCACTCCCTCCTATCTGAGCTGAATTAAATAATGTTTTTTTTTACTTCTGTTGCAATGATTTGGAGAGGCCAATCTTTTGCATATCCAGAACGTATGCACTCCTCAAGAGAAAAAAAAAACTCACATTCGAAACACATCAGCTCTCAATTGGGTGAAAAAAAAATGATGCTGGATGTTACGGAACAGGTAAGGTGTTAGGAACAAAAGGATTACCACATCATTTAAAGAAAAGGATCAACCCACAGAGGGTCTAATCCAAAGTCAGAGAGGAAGGGAAACTGAAAAAAACTCATGCAACAGGCTAGTCCAGTTTTCCCGAGATGTCATTGCAGCAGCTCCAAAAGCGGTAGTAGGTCGCATGGCCCCACGTGCTTGTATGCCTTCCTGGCAACGTCAAGACATGCATACAAGCTTACAACCATGACAGCACAATGGATGGTGTCCTGGGGTGTCTTCACCCAGATCCTGAGCAGGGCATCATTGAGCTCCTGGACAGTCTGAGGTGTAACCTGGTGTTGATGAATTGGACCAAAACATGACCAAACTGATCATGCCGAACAATGTCTCAAACAAAAGAACAGGGCACAAGTGGCGAACCTGCTAATTCTGGTGTCCCTTGGCAAACGCCAGTTGAGCTCCACAGTGCTGGGCAGTGAGTATAGGGCCTAACAGAGGATGTCGGACCCTCAGGCCATCCCCATGAAGTGTGTTTCTAATGGTTTTGTCAAAGATATTCACGCCAGTAGGCCGCTGGTGTTCACTTGGATGGGCTCTAGTAGGACTCATCCTGTTCCTCCTCGCACAATGGAGTAGATACTAGTCCTGCTGATGGGTTAAAGAACCCTTTTTTTAGCTCTCCTAGAGTGACTGCTTGTTTACCGGAATGTCTTCCATGCTTTGGGGACTGTGCTGGGAGTCTTTGTGGTAGTTTGACGAGCGTAGTTAAAAAAAAATGCAAACTTCATCAGGCAGTTGTCAGCGTCAGAGCTGTCCTGTTTAAAGCCCGCTCAGGCATGACAGTGAGGGAACAAGGAATGCGTATGCTTGCTCTGCAGCAGATGTTCCGTTTCTGCTGTAGATGTCTGCTGTTTGAAAGCCCAGTTGCTGTTCTGCACTCTCCATGTCCTTTTTTTTTTTCTTTCTTCTTTTCAAGTCTGAATAAAATTAGACAATGACAGGAAGCTCCTAGCTAATTGGGTTTCTATGCAAGAAAAAAAAATTAACTTTACATCTGTTTACATCTGTTAATTTATCAAAGATTTTTAAGCTAACTCCTATTATACAGCGCCGTGCAAAGGGGCCTGAACCTTTTTAATATTTTATGATATTAGAACCACAAAGAGTAACTTTTATTTTATAAGTAGTTCTAGTTGTGTAATGGGATGATGACAGATTTTCTATTTTATTCACAAATAAGTAAAAGTGTCCCCATTTGTTCAGCCTCCTTTATTCTGTGTTGCTCCTTAAAATCCAATGGAACAAACTGCAGATGGAGTCTGTGTGTAATTTATTCTCAGAATGAATCCAGTTATTCTGGGAAAACCTCAAAGTTTTTTGTTTTTTTTTGTAGAGAACATTAGGGAACAAACAACAAAATCTTTTCCTCCTTTGCAATATTGCTCAAACTCGGATTGAGTGGAAGGCATCTATGTAGCTACTGTTCACTTGTCACAGATTTTCAATTAGATTTAAGACTTTGACTAGGTCATTATAACAAATGAATATGCTTTGATCTTAACTCAATTATAGCTCTGACAATATGTTTAGAGTCTTTCTCCTGTTGGAAGATCGATCTCCATTCCGGTCTCAGGTCTGATTTTCTTCCTAAATTGCAGGAATCACATTTTTTAGCCCCCTCCATCTTCCCATCAGATCTGACCAGCTTTCCTTTACCCCCTGCTCAGCATGATGCGTCCACCCTGTGAACAATGCCCTCCATGGCCATAACTTGGTAGATTTACAGCTGGCACATTTTCTATTTTCAGGAGATTAATGGAGTATGAATTCCACACAGGAGGACTTTGTTTACTAATTAGATGATTTCTAAAAGCAGTCAGTCACCTTGGATTTCGTTTAGGGAAATCAGATTAAAGTTGACTGAATACAAAACACATGGCATCATTTTCAGATAATCATTTGTAACAATGTATCATTGTCTGAAGAATCATGCGTTGGTATTGAAGTCTGTGTTTATTAGAAGAAAACAATGTGACTACTTTTGCAAGTCCCAGTGGTGCCCTATTGCTGTCTGCTATGACACACTCTTGTTCCAGAAGACGAAAAGAAGGTTGAGTTTGGGAGAGTTCTTAAAATGCACAACCGGTTTCAGCCCGACGGACCTTGATGAGTGATCATAAGTTGAGAGATTAGAGACCCATGGGCTCTAGGCTGAGTTCTGACCCTGAGTTCAGTTAAGTTCAGGTGGGATAAAGACTCTCTTGCCTGGAGGACAGATAGAGAAAAAAAAAAAAAGGATGGAACAGAGATGAAGAGGAAGCGGGAAAAGCCTTGATGCTCCAGGCGGCGGCGTGCACGCTTGGCCCTTTGCATTACCCTCTTGTTAAGACAAGCAGCTGCATATCAGCTGGCCTGATCAAGGCCAGTTAAAGTAGAATAAAAAGCCCAGATTAGAGCGTTTCCTTTAGTCAGTGTGAAGCCGGTGAAGTATAAATAGAGAGGCGGTATTGATGTTTGACGCTTAACTCTCCGCTCACAAATCAGCTCCCTAAAAAGAGGCCCGTCACCACCAGAAAGCCATTAGCATAGGTCACAAGGGCGCGCCGTACAACTGAGTGCGTTTGCAAATGAAATTCATCAGGTCCAAGATCAGAGTCATTTAGGGCCTCATTGCGCGGCAAACATTTACGCCAACTGTCTGAAAGGCTCGTAGAAAGGAGTTCTTTATGTCTCCGACTCAAACACATAATTAGACATAATGAGTAAACAACGTGGCTGCAAGATGGGAGCTTGCTTATTGCTTTTTAATTGTGTTTCTCTCTGAGCCCGTTCTGGAAGCTCGGGTACCTGTGTGCGCTGGCCCGTGCGAGGCCAGGTGCAGTCATTACCACGGGACAGATGGATCAGCAGAAGCGCTGCTCGTTTCCTTTGCAAGGCAACACGGTGGCTGCCATATGTAAACCCATCATTAAAACCGACCTGTGACCCCTCCAGCCCGCTCCAACGTAGTTAATTAAGTATGTCAGGCGCTATGTAGGTGGTGACATTTTCTCCTTTTGTTTGTGGATGTTTTTAGTTTACGACAGTAATATAAAGATTTAGGGCTTTTTGTGTGTGTGTGTGTGTGTGTGTGTGTGTGTGTGTTTGAGTGGCACGCTTGCTTCCGCTCCTGCAATTTAGAAATGCTGCATGTTTATCATACGTGTCATCGGGGCACACGGACGCGACTCTGGTGTCAGGCATGTTTAAGTTTAGGGGCTTCTTTTAATATTGCCGATGCAGCTCCTTTGAAAATTCATTAAAGTGCCCCGACCCTTCTGCCATCTGCGCGAGCGAACGGGAGCAGCCTTGGGAGCAGCTGGGGAGCTCAGGAAGATGAAAATTCTGACACGGGCAGGAGCGTGCGGCCGAGCCCCCAGACACAGAACGAAGAGCCGCTGATATCCTGGCTTTGAACTGCCATTTATTTATTCCTAGACCTTAAATGAAAGCAGGATTCAAATTTAGATTCAGAGATAAAGATTGCTGGCGGCGCTCACATTCTCCACCGGATCCAATTTAAAAGGCAAATGGCAAGTATTACATAATCGCAAGGCTGATAAAATAATAAACAAACCCTTAAAGGTTTAATTAGAGAAGCCGCACATTTTACTAAAATATAATCATCCCCACTCACTTACTTATTGTACACTGCATTAATATAACTTGGGTAAATACAAAAAAGCATTAAAAAAAAAGTAGGTTAAAAGATTTCAAAGAGCAATAAACACACCGCAATGAGTGCAATTATACGGAAATGGAGAATACTGTTCTGAGTGTTTTCTCCATGTAATGAGCAACACTAGACCAACAGGCAATTACAAACGCATCCAGGAGGTCAGAAAATAGCCCAGCACAACAAGCGATGTATACTCGGTCTGCTAAGCTCAGCGTTCCTGATTGAACAGTAGGAAAGACAGACAGAGCAACATTGCCATGGATGGGAGAGTTCGAAGAAGAAAAGCACTGCTAATCAAAAAGAACACAAAGGCCAGTCTCACATTTGCAAAAGTAATGTATTGACAATCCCCAAGATATTCATGAAAACATTTATTTGACTGTTGACTGGTAAGACACCCTTCTTTTAATTGCCGTCCTAACCTAGAGGAGGGTTTGTGCTAAGAGAAAATTAACGATTCAGATGACATAGCTAACCACAAGCTACCGGGCGACAACCACCTAACCACCGACAGCAGGGTTCGAACCCACCGGTTACAGGACGACCAGGACAACCAGGTGCTCAACGAGAGACGGACAGATGGACCGGAAAAGAACTGAGCCAAAAAGTAAAATCTTGATTTACATGTCCATCTACGTTCCAAACCTCACATATGGTCATGAGGTTTGGATCTTCACTCGGATACAAGCGACCAAAATGATCTTCCTCCAGAGGGTGGCCGGGCTCAGCCTTAGAGACAGGCCACCCTCTGGCTTTGATTAGAGCTGCTACTTCTCATCAAAACAAGTCCAATGAGGTCGTTTGGACATCTGTCCAAGATGCCTTAACTCAACAGTACAACGACTTAAAGCACACCAGCCTATCTGCCTTTGATTGGCTTGGGAACACCAAAAGAAAGGGATTTGGAGCAGCCTAGTCAAATATCAATTTACATCCGGTTGAGATAATGTCGCATGACCTTGAGCAGTGCGTTCGTCCTCGAAAACTCCCCAATATGGGAAAAGTAAAGCAACTCCACAAAATCGAATGGGTCAGAATTCCTCTGCCGTGATGCAAAATGCGCGTTGCAGCTTATCGCAATGGCTTAATGTTGGTGGTTGTCATCGAGGATGGCAAAACCAGTCATTAGGCTTAGGGGGCAATTCCATTTTCACATAGGGCCAGGTTGGTCGGGGTGATGGTGTTTACCTATGGTAACACATAGTGACAGTAAAGGTCTGTGAAAAATGTCTATCATTCATCACTAGGTTTTGTATTCACTCAGCCTAACTTTATCAGATGCTAGATTTGCGTGATCTTTCTGAAGCTGAAGAAATCTGAAAGCGTTGACAACACTTCACAGCTCTACACCCAAACAGAAGTCCAGCCATAATTGCACAGAAAAGTGGAAGCATTGGCTCAGGGCTGCATTTTCCTTTTATCTCACTGTTATGTCCTGAGTTGTGTTGTTCTACCTAAAATGACAGCAAACAGACGTACTTAAACTGTTCGGGGAATATTTCTTTGATAGCAGTTTAACCAAATAGTCTAGAATGTGTCATCCTTATGCATACACCCAAGATATAAGCGTTAAATTAAGTCATCAGAAATATTCCAGGCAACTGCTTTCGCAACCATCTACCTGTCACCGCAGAGAGGTGCTTAATTAGCGCTGCTGTTGGCGTTCTTCCTCGGACCATCCTCAGCCGCTGTCATCCTCCTGCCAGTTACCGCTCTCAATATAGTCATATCGCTTGCAGTGTTTATGCCCTGTAATCACTTTCTCCCGCACCTGATCTCCTCTTCATAAACTCAGCATGCCGACATTATTGCTGTTATAGTCGGAAGTATGGAGCTATGTATTATGCATTAACAACCACCTCCCGGAGGGGACGGGGTGCGTGCTTTTGATGCTAAGACACGCACACAATCGTAAAAGAAATACAAAAATAAGCATATAGACGTGCATCTCAATGCTTGTTTTTTTTCTTCTTCTTCTCCTCACATCGTAATATACTCGCAAACACTCCCGTGCACAAACTCCAACATATGCCTGAAAGAGTCGGGGGTGTGATAGAGGCTGGCTGCACTTTGCAGCAGCGCTCCTTCTCTGACACTAATCAACACCTCTTGTGCGATTAAAAATTCCTCTCCACGTCTTTTGATCTGCTAACACTCTCATTTACATGAACGGGCTCTGCAAACCGGCCTGGTGTCGAGGAGGTGCGACGAGGTGTGGCTGGGAGGGAAGAAGGCGTGGAGCGGGGTGGGAAGGGAGGAGATGAGCGGAGAGGGAAGTTGACTCAAGAGGCAGAGGGATCGAGTTGATGGGTTAAAAATAAAAATAAAAAAGGGGGGAACCTAAATTAAAAGATTTTAAGCAGTAGGGTAAAAATAACAACAAGAACTGCTCTTCTTCTCCCCACCCTCCCTTCACCCTTTCTCTTCTTGGCTGACTTTGTGCATAACCACGGGGCTTCCAAAAAAGCATGAGTCTCTTTGGCAAGAACTCCGAGACTGGATGGCATTGAAACGGGGCGTCCAGACGACGGTTAGACCTGGGCAGGGACAAGAGGGCGAAGGGAAAGAGAGCCGTCGAGTGAGGGGAAGAAAAGAACGGGGAAGTTGTGGGAACTACTGTAGGTGATTTCAATCATTTTGACGCCATCTGTTCCACTCCATCTTTCACACTGACAGCGGAGATTTTCCCTGGTGAGACGAGAGGAGTTGGTGTGCGAGCGTGTGCTTAGCAGCGAGAGACGCGAAGGAGGGGGAAGTAGACGGCACACAATATTTATCTTCTATGCACCAAACAATTCAGCCGCATAACCAGGTGTCTATCTGTGTGTGTTAGTCACAGGTTTTTTTTTTTCCCCTGCTGTAAGCACTCCCAAGTGATTAACTGTTGTGACTGTCTTCATTATCAACTAACATTAAGATCATCAAGTATCAAACATACTGTAGGGTTCCATCATAGTTTCCAATAGAAATTTCAACCTTTGCTTGAAAAATTCAGAGACTTTTACCGGCCCAGCTGAAATCTAGCAGATTTAGCTTCATAGACACTATCAGGCCGGCGTGAGTTTCTCACATCCTAACGACTGGGCACAAGTATACACGCTTCATTGCATCACGGTATTTGCAACTAACTAATTATATAAACAGTCGGATTCAACAAATTAGAACATGCATTTCTAAGAGGCTTGTTTGTCAGATAAAAGTACATTTAAAAAAAAAAAAAGATTTTAAGTCGGTTTTAAACATACTAATTCCCCAAAAAAACAAATGTTTTTTTTTTTTTTTTTTTTATTGGTCTGGCACGATATTTTAATCTTAATTGCTGTGATTTTATCATAAATCTGTGTCTTTCTATAGTCTTTTGCTTAGTCAATTGGGTTAAAGAAATAAAGGAACTTTTCAATAATATTCTAATTTATTGAATATGACATATGTGTTAAAAACCGTCAATGGTAAAAATGTTTTATTTTGGTATATGTGTCATGGATAGATAGATAGATAGATAGATAGATAGATAGATAGATAGATAGATAGATAGATAGATAGATAGATAGATAGATAGATAGATAGATAGATAGATAGATAGATAGATAGATAGATAGATCAACTAAACATGACTATTTAGGTAAGCTTTCTGATGAGGTAGTTACCCTGGGGTCTGCTGCTTAGCAGAGATGCTACTTGTAGCTTTCCAAATTTACTATTTAACACATCATGTCAGAGTTGTTGCTACTGGAAGTATTGGATAAGGATATAAGAGTATATTTATATAACTTTATATGCATCATGGCCAGAGAAACCCTAAACCTTAAAAACTAATTTAAAATGTTATATATATATATATATATATATATATATATATATATATATATATATATATATATATATATATTATATATAATATAATATATATAATATAATAAAAAAAGGAAAAATAATTATTTTGTTGTGGTGTTTGACATTCATGTTTAAACGAACTTGTCAAAGACCGATTCTAAATTACAGTCCGAAAACAGTGCTGGATTTACAACCAAGCGCGCGATTCCACTTTATTCGCGGGAGGCGAGAGCCTGATGTCAATGACAAGCCGCACCAAGGTTTAAAGAAGCTATAGTTTCAAAGCCATTAAAATTTTCTTTCATGCACTTCCTACAGTTAAAAGGCCTTTAATGAGATGCCAGAGACGGAGCAAATTCAGAAGTTTCAGCTTACTGGAGCCTAAAAATAACAGCGACAGTCGCTGCGTTGGAGGCTAGAGAAGCGCCACCTATCACTCTTATTAAGAGGACTGTGTTTTTAAACAGCAGTTGGTAAGTTACGAGTAGCAAGATATATCAACACATGAACAACCTAACCATGGCTGTGCTCAAAGTGTGAAAAAAAATAAAATAGATCCTTACGCCACTGCTAAAAGTTCTCTATAAGGTTTATTCTGCAGGACTCTATCAAGGCAGTAAAGATCTCATGAAATAGACCGCACTGCTGTCATCTCTTTGGTGTCATGTTCTGGTTGCCTCATCCTCTAGACATTTAACACATATTTCCTCTGTGCCTAAACATGCATGAACTCATTACAGAGCTCCCCTCCTCCTCATCAGCTCTGATGTTCTGTTTTTTTCTCAATTGGTCTTTCACCGGGATTATTTTTGCTGCTCTCTGCATTAGTTTTTCAATGAACTCACTCCGTTCCCCATTTTCACTTTGTCCCCCCTTTACTTTCTCATTAGCCGCTTCTCCAGTGTTGTCTTTTTCCTTTCCAGTATACGTCTTTTTTTTCCCTCTCTTTCTTTCTTTCCTGGATAAAAAGCGACTGCCAAGAACCCCTTCTTTATGTCACCTTGGTTGTTTCTATAAAAATCCAAGTCCTTAAGATAAAAGGCTCACTGAAAATAATACCCGCATTAAAGTTTCCTATTTCACAGCGTGTCAGCTCTAAAGGGGTCAGTGAATTTGCATGATGTGGAGTATTGAATATGAGCAGAGCAGCGCCATCGTGTTTTTTCAGTATGTTTGCTTAGTAAACGCAGTGTTATTGGATCTACGGGCCTGCGACTGCGACTCGGGCAGGAAGCCAATTCTGGCTCTCAGTGCACCACAAAGATGAAATTTGTAAGACGATGGAGTGAAATTCAGGAGAATTTAAGGGTTGAATTTACATGAGAAAGTGAAGCTCCGGTTCGCCAACAAGAATAAATAATTTCACAGTTAAACAGCACAATTCTCCCTTGGGCTAGGGCCTAATGCACAATTAGCTGGGAAAAGGCCTTATCTCTGATTGGTTATTCATCTGGCTACAACCATTAAAACCGACTGACAACATTGAAAAAAAAAAAACAACAACAACACACACCTAAAAAAGCTTTTTGCGCTCAAAACAGCCTTAATTTCTCATAAACGAGGGACCGAAAATATTTCTCTGAGATTCTGGTACACGACAGCGTCACGCAGCTGCTGCAGTTTTGTCGGCTGCACACGCACACAATGAGAATCTCCTGTTCCACCCACATCCGAAAGCTGCTTTATTAGAATCGAGACCTGGTGAGGATACAGGTTATTATTAGTACAGTAAAGCCGCTTTCATGAATTGAAAACCACTTTGCAACTGTTTAATTTTGTTTTTGTAGAAGTATCAGAAGATACTGCAGTCATACAGGGATGGACATGCACTGCAAAAATAGAACTTAAAGTAAGTGAAATTTTCTTGAAATCATTGTAATTTTCCTTGATTAGAGCAGGTAAATAAGACTATTTGCCAATGGAATACGATTTTTGCACTTAAAATAGGGACAATTCATCTCCATCGTCTTATTTCATGTGCAAGATGTCTAATTATGTTATTTTAGAGATAAATTGTTCATATTTTAAGTGCAGAAATCTCATTCTATTGGCAAATAGTCTTATCTACCTGCTCAAATCAAGGAAAAATACACTAATTTCAAGAACTTTTTACTTATTTTTAGTTCCTTTTTTGCAGTGTGGTCAGCAACAATACTCGGGAGGCTTTGGTGTTTAATAAATGCCCAGGTGGTGCTAAGACGACGAATTACGCCACCACCACCAGCCTGAAATGTAGAGGCAAGGCAGGAGAGATTGTACTCTGACTGAACCATTGGTTTGTTGTGGTGAATTTGAGAGTCTCTACACCTGCCAATATTTCTTCCAGTCTGTTTTTGTCCAATTTGGGTGAGCCTGTGTGAATCGTAGCCTCGGCGTGTTCTTAGCTGACTGCAGTGGCCTTGGTGTGGTCTTGACCATCTGCTCTGTGCCACCGTCTGTGGCGATGGTGGCACAGAGGTTAGGGGGTTTGTCTTGCAATTGGTGGGTTGCCGGTTCAATCCCCTGCTCTGACTGTTTCGGTTGTTGTCTCCTTGGGCAAGACTCTTCACATGCATTGCCTGCTGGCGGTGGTCAGAGGGCCTGGTGGTGCCGTTGTATGGCAGCCTCGCCTCTGTCAGCCTGCCCTAGGGCAGCTGTAGCTACTAACACAGCTCACCACCGTCAGGGGGTGAATGGGTGAATGACTGACTGTAGTGTGAAGCGCTTTGGAGGTCGTCAAGACTAGTTAAAAGTGCTACACAAGTACAAGCCATTTGCTTTATGGTTTGACACGTGTCTTCAGAGATGGGGTTCTGCATACTTTTGGCTATTCCTACTGGCTGTTTCAGCTACTGTTGCCTTTCTATTGTCTTAAACCAGACTGCCCATTCTCCTCTAACTTCAGTAAGGCATTTTAGTCTAAACAACTGACACTTTTTATATATTTGCCCTCTTTTATGTAGCATTCACTTTAAACCTTGGGGATTATTTTGCATGCAACTCAAAGCAGATCAGCAGTTTCTGAAACACTAACAACCATGCCGCTGTCAGAGGTCCCTAAATCCCCATTCTTCCCCCCTTCTGATGCTCACTTTGAACTTCAGCAAGCCGCCTCCACCTCGTCTAGATGCTTAAATGTACTCAGCAGAGTGAATGTGTATTTATACTTTTGGGTGCAAAAAAGAGAGACCGTATGTAGTGGAATGACAACATGAGTTTATTGGCTTGTGCAAATCGTTTCTGTTGTTTCCTTTGAAAAAAATATTTTTTCTACAGTGGGGGGAAAACATAACGCATCATTTCTGATGGTTATGTTTCATTGTGAGCTAGCTTTTCTTCCTCTTGATGAGAAAATTTATTTTCAAGCTTTGTTAACAGAAGCAATTAGCACTCATGGTAGAGTGGAGACCCACTGGGAAGCCAAAATCTTGCTAAACTCGACACCATCAATGTGAAAATGGCATGAACATCCAATCACGCATCTAAAGACAATGAGAGCGAGTATCTTTAAAACACAATCTGTAACAGTGAATAAACAAATTACCCCCCCCCTCCCCAGAAGAAAATCACAGTTACTTTAACCTGCTCCTAAAATATTCATGCAATTGGCTGAATAACGAAGATGTATCCATTGGGAAGCAAGCGTCAGAAAACAATGGGACTGAAATTCCCTGCTTTTCTGCAATACAACCTGATGTATTGTCACTTGCATTTATAAAAAGTGATGTCATTTTTATGCCAGTGGTAATCACCTCAACAATGGTCCCTATTAGACGAGCAGTGTGTCTGGTATGACCGTCACTGCTGTGTGTAAAATCAGACAAGACATTGGTAACGGTTTCAAACCGCCGACCTCCGCATGCGATGCATTTTCTGTAATCACAAAGGCAAACAATAAGCCTGCCTAAAGCTCGGGAGTAGTCTGCAGGGACTGAATCCCACCTAATAGTCTAATTAAAGCCATTGATTGCTTATATAAGCACACATAGGCAAGTGAACATTCCCTGCTTACAATCACCCACAGGAGTAGTAATTAGCAGGAAAATCCTGAGGTATGGTAAAGCCAGTCACTGCTTCTCCCACCTCATTAGCTGGCCAGTGGTACGGTTTTGTTTATTGATGCTGTTTTCCCCCCTGGATGACCTTTTCAAGTGGTTCCTGTTGTGCTGCGTGCACTGTAACTCTCCCGCTACTGTTATTATCGCTCCAGAGCATCTGTGTTCAATCACTGTTTATATCTCTGTACATTTTTTTTTTCTCCCTCTCCCCTAACAGCCACAATGCTTCAGATGATTTTGAAGAGATTAGCCAGGATGCTCTGATGAATGCCTTTGGAGAGCTGTCTGACTTTGATGGCCTCCGGTGACGTCCTCTGTCAAGATCACTAGAGGTCAGGCGTTTTACCTCCGCAGGTTCTCTTCGGCATGATTTTGTATTCTGATTTTTGTGAGTTTTTCTTATCTTTTCTTTTTTTTTTAAGAAATGAACCAGTAGATACAGAAGTCTGCTTTGACTATTGAAAGCACCTCTTCTGGGCTAATGTGCTGTCCGCCAGAGCATTCTAGTCCCACACTTAGATTTATCTTTTTGTAATTCATAGGGAGCAGTGATACTATATGCCACCTGTCACTAAGATTGAATATATACTATAGTAAATATTCAACATAATGACAATCTTATGTAACTGTTTTTAATAAAGCTTGTAACAACTGCAACCATAGGTATTCCGTTTATTTCAATTGAGTTTATATATATTTCACCAATTCACTTCATAACACTTCATCTCAAGGCACTTAAAATCAATTCTATCAATTCTTACAGACTGCTTTCCCCTCACTATGTTTCACTCAGCTTTTTTTTGATTAATAATAAAATAATTTCACTGTGCTGTAGGTAAACGCAATGAGAAAATTTTATGCATTCATTTTGGAAACTTTTCTTTGAATTCCCTGATGTCATCAGCTGTATTTATAAATCAAGCTTATCATATAATCCGAATCTCATGAGAGCCCATTCCCATTTGAGATTAAACCAATGATTTTAGGACTGGGCTTGAAAAAAATGTAAATAGCCTGTACAATTTTACGCTGTATTATTAATGTCTCATAGCTAGACTTGAATTGGAATGGATGTTATTACTTTATCTTTAGACTTGTGTATAGAGCAGAACCCATCTATACAATTAGAATTGAGTAACCTGGTATTGTCTTTATAAGAATTGGATGTTTTGTGTTTTTTAAAAGGCACCTTAAGACAACATTTGTTATACATATGTCCTTTATAAATAAACTAAATTGAATTATAAAAAAAATTATTTTCAACACACTTGAACATGCTCTCACACAAGATGAAAAAAAATAAAATAAAATTACAGGCAGATTTATTTGGATAATGCCCCAAAATTATCTTCCTCGGTCTGAATTTAGCTCCAAAAATAAGAAAAAAAAACAACAACACGGGCTAAGCCTCTGTAGAAAATAACATAGAAATAAGAAAGAATACATCCCGTGATGAAATGTAGCAACAAAGGTCAAGCGGATTACGATGATGCCATAGAGGTTGACTGCAGGTCACAGTGGTGTTTGCAAGACTGAACGTACAAATAATAACAACAACGCTTACCGATTCATGGTACCAAGAAAAAGACAAAAAACACACAACAGGAGACAACACAGCATCGATAAACACCCTGAAAAGAGCGGCAAAGAGTTACAAGAGCCATGAGGGCCAGTCAGCATACCTTCATTTTGCTTCCTGACCATCAAAGCGGTTGTGTGTATGAAAAAGCTACAGTGTGTCTCCACAATCACAACAAACTCTTTTTTTAGCTACCCAAAAACATCTCTTCTGGCAAATCCGCTCCAATATGTTCTATTGATAGTTTAGGTTAATTATGCAGACACCCCTTTAGATACAATTTACTTCACATGGCCTGGAAAAAAAAGGTTGCACATTCAACGGAGGGGGATATTTCCCCCCCTTTTTTTTATAACTTGCACGCCCGCAGCAAGAGAGAGAGAGAGAGAGAGAGAGAGAGGACGGAGATTTGTGTACACTGGCAGAGAAAAGACCTGCATTATGGTTGAGCTGGGCACTAAGCTGCGCCCAGGTGTTCGCCTCTTTCCAGGTGGCCGTGTAATACTCTTGCCGACCCAGATCATGGCAATCATGGAGCTGGCGGGGATGGCTCGCTGCCGACACCAGCGGAGCGGCCGGGTAGCGTGCCAAGTTGGCAGCGGACGGGCTTGAAAAGCAGGCGGGTAAACAAGCACACAGTGCCCAACATTCCTGGAGAGGAAAGATGGTGGAGGACTTTTCGTTTCCTTTGTGCAAAGGCGGCGAAAGCGTCACAGATCGAGACGCACTGCTCAGAGATTTTCTGGTCCATCATGGATTTTGTACAGCTCTCAGCTAATACAATTTTTAGCTGATTCTGAATTTTTTTTGGGGGGTGAACTTGACATGGCGACATATTAATCGTTTTGTATTTTTCTGTGTAAATAGAACATCTTTGTTTTTAAATGAACTCTTTAAGGTAACATCATTAATGGATCTCTCTGAAACATCCCAAAGTTGCACAGCTGTGACTTTCCCTGACAATCCACCAATAAAGTCAGATCTTCCGGTTCATACGACACCAGTATCAATAACCTTTTGTATGGTATGTTCACAAAAATGGACAAAGATCAGGTTTTTTAGGATTTGACTCGCTGATTGCAGATCATGGGCAGTTAAAAGTAAATATTCTTGTTGCACATCTTCCCCAAAATGTCAATAGGAAGCAAACTTGAAACGTTTATGTTTCATTTTGGATTTCAGCAAGTCCTTTTTATTCCTAATTGAACTATAATTAATGTATCTGCACTTTAATTGCAACTTTATATTGCCATTCTGTTCATTATAAATATTTAGATTTTCTGTACACATTTATTTCGTTACAATTAATCAACCTTTAGTATCGTTTAGCCTGTTTCCTTTTTTTTTGTCCGTTTTGCTGTCGTGTTTGTCATTGCCGGCCTGATGTGGATAAAAACTGACGTATCAATAAAGACGGACCGATTTCTTCATTGATTTCTAGTCATTAGAACTACAGCAAACCCAGTTTTAAAAAAAATAAAAAATTCCAACCATCTCACTTCTAAGCACAAAATAGCTGGAATGAATTGTGATTGTTTTCAGTGCATTTTGTTGTGTTACTGACCTAAAATCCACAAACATCTGCAGCGTGTCAGGGTGCCATATCATGTTCACATAATGTCCTCAGCCGGAGATAGGATCTTTATAAGCTCATGAAGCCAGAATAGTATGCAATCCCTATCAAGCCTGTAGTGTCTGGGCACCGTGTGCTCTACAGCGTAAGTAGCTCGGCTGGCAGGCAGCCACAGACGAGCGCTTGTGTTTCTGCTTGCCATCCTCTCATTTGATTGCATGGTAATTACCGTCTCAATGCGGTAAGAAAAAGCAGCTTTTGGTAGGAGGATTGAGAGGGGGAAAAAAGAGAAAAATGTGAGGGTGTGTGGCTTAGCATCTTAATGAACATGTCAAATATATTTAAACAAATGGATTACCAAATCCGTACACACTCTGCTGGATCGTGCGCGCTCCAAAAACACTGTAGTGGCAGACTGGGAATGAGAACGGGGCGGGTGAAAAAAATAAATAAATAAATAATTGTTGAAATCCTTAAAAGTGGCAGTGGGGAAAAAAAATATCTTCAGCATTAGTGCATAGGATGTCAATCAACTCTGTGCTATAGCCAATTCAGCCCTGGCTGCCAGTCTTATTTTCTCATGTCAACCCATGTGACTAGAGAAAGACGTATGCAAAACTAAGCATCTCTAAAAGAGTGCAGCTTTGCGCAACATATAACCCTAAAACACACAAGGCAGTGTCTATTTGTCGGTTCGTTAACTGACATTTTTTTTCCTGCAGATTTTATTTTTCTTGAATCTTTATTCACCTGAGGTTGCAGTACCAATGTATGGAAAAAAAATATGTTTTCTACACCTTTGTGCAAAGCTCTCCTATTAGCCCCGGCTGGTCATGCTATTAGGCCTCATATGTAAAATAAAAGTTATTAATAAACACTTTTTGTTTCAGAATGAGAGTACATAGAAATTTTAGGTAAAGTCACAGTCAGCGCGGCGTGTCCATCAGCACACTTGACATTTGCTCATCAACCTCACTTAGGCCGTAGGCATGTGTCTCGAAGCTCTGTTTATAGCCTCGAGCAATGATTATTACCAGTTGGCTGTCATAAAATAATCCCTTTTCTCCTAAGTTTAGGAATGTTGCAAACTCTCCACACCCAAGCACGGAGGATATGCCAAGGAGCTTAACGATCTTTCTTTTTTTATTTTTTTTTTTTTTGGATGGGCTCATTAAGATATAGTTCCATTTAAAAGTTCACCTACACTCAAAATGTTACGTTTGTAGTGAAACCTATAATGATGCATTCTTTCTTCAGCATGGACCCATTGGACGTGGCAAAAACCTCAATTATTTTTTGAAAAACAAGAACTGGGTGCACTCGCGTCTGAATGTGCGGTGGTCTCTCTGTAATCCGCACAGGCTCATAATCATACACACAAGCTCAATATATACGCAAACGCCCCAAACTAATATGCTTACTCGACTGCTTACCGTTTAAGTTATGGTTGAAAACGTTTTATCATAGTTGAGGTTAGAGCTAGCCTGCTTTATCCATTCCAAAGCCAGTTTTTTCCCTCTTCTCTCTCTCTCTCAACACCCAATTATGTACTACTTTCAACCATCTGACCCAGACGGGTACTCTGAGAGGAAACAAAACTGTTGGGATGAAAAATCCAACAATCATTAAGGCTCAAGTCTGTGTAAACTGGAGACTCCTGGAACATCACAGTAAAGTTAGAAATAATAAGAAAAATCATCCTCTTTATTTGTTATTGAAACTTTGTACATTCCAGTGAAATTTACCGTCTGCGTTTAATCCATCCCTTAGGCGGCAGTGGGCTGCCACTCTGAAGCTAAGGGTCTTGCTCAGGGACCCAGAGTGGCATTCTTTGGGATCTGTACTGGTACTGGCAGCCTTCCCAGGACACAAGCGTCCCACCCCTGTTTTTCTTCGATTATCAATTCTACATCATCTTGGCCTGCTATAAAAGCAACACCTTCAAGCTTTGCTAAAGTTTGAATAAGCCTAATGTCTTTTGAAGAATAGATTTTTGATCAAAAGATGCAAAGATTTAACAATTTGGCACTAATTTCCAAATGTACATTTCGACATTTGAAGTTCAAATCTAAAAAAAAAAAAAAAAACGTGCCTGTTGTCCAGCACAGTGGTGGCAGTATCATGTTGTGGGGTTTATGGCCATTTTCTACAAGTTTAAGCTGTGCCAGAAAAGTTCTTATTAATCTAAGATTGGTGAAATATTCGGCAAAAATTATTTCAGGACCTCGTTGAAGGCTACAGAAAAGCGTGGGGTAGTTTCATTACAACTTCCTTAAAACATTTAACCAAATATTAGTGAGGGTTAAATGCAATCCTCATAAAAATCTAACATGAGGCTTCCACTTCTTGCCTTTAACAATAATTTAAGTTATATGTGGCATAATACTTTTAAAGGATTTCATGCCATGAATACATAAAAAATTTGATTTTCAGCAAAAAATCTGCAAATGTGCTGAGTGAAAACTCAAAAAAAGTCAAACAAACCGCTGGAACCAAAGTTCTGAATCAAATATGTGTGCAAAACAGATTATCATGTAAATGCTGTGCCATTACTACATTAGTCATTACATGCTCCTCTAAGCGCATTAAACACTGACAATTTCACGTCAGCGTGAGGGTTTGAGGCTGACGGACACGTCTCCCTCACACGTCTCTCCTGACACATCAGCTCAACAAGATTGTGACTAACCATCGTGCATCACTCGGCGCGCTAATGTGCCAGCTCCTTGCACCGGAGGTTGACACTCTTTTACCTAAAAGGTGAAAGCCCAATTAAACCCAACGTGTGGAATTGAGCGAGCGCGGCAGTGGAAAGCTGGGAAAAAAAATAAATAAATGCCCCAACTACTCATTGCTTATTCTGGATGGTACAAGAGCCATTATTCTTGCAGTCACTGCTAAGCAAAATGTCAATAGCATATTGAAAGATTGAGACGTGGTAAGAGAGATGGATGGATAAGCGAGGGAGATGCCCGTAACCTGAATTCACAAATTATGAGCACATCCATGCGGGTCAGAGCTTCATGTTTCTGCAAACGTGACAACATCTAGAGACCGGGTTTCATCTTTGCGCCTTCGTTTCGTCTCTAATTGGTTGATAATGTGCCAGACACCCACATCTGTCTCAGCCTTTTCTTTCCCCCGTTACCTTCCGATTTCTAACTACCTTGTGCAGTCAGTTGTGAATCTGTCAAAGTCTCGCGAAATATCTAATCTGTGTCCGCTCGCGTGAACATTAAGCAACACCACGTGCTGCCGGGTGAGAAGACCGACTGCTTTCTCGGGTCTCTCTCCTCCTCTCAAGCCTCGCTGTGTTGCTGCTCTGTCTGTTTCTCTCGCGGCATTGTACAAATGTTTCTTTTGTCTAAGGACCCGTTCCATATGTTTGCAATCACTCCGGCTCTCTTCCCTGCACAGATCATTTAGCAGGCTCCCTCATACATTTCAATTAGACCCACCTAGCACAGGCGTAGACACGGGAAAAGCAATATTGATTTCTTGATATCCTGTGTGTGGGACGGGCCAAAATGATCACTTGTACAGGAAGAATATCAAAGACCCATGACAATTTACTTGCATCGGTTACCGTACGTGTGATATCCTTCGAGGTTGCTGGTGCACAACTGAGTAAAACGTGCACTGCAGATGTGTGTCAACAAAAGAAGTGGTTTTGGCTTAATCATCAGAGAAATGGTTACCATTAAAAAAAAAGAAGGGAAACTCGTATTGGAAACGCTGTCAAGGGGAGCCACTGAATGTCAAAATTCACCAAGCATTGTCTGCATCTTAAAATGTACTTATTATTCCATTATTGTCAGGTCGGGTTGGCTGAATGGCCGATTCCTGGGCAGGAGAAGCCACTGCCTGTTAGCTGTCACTCAGTCTGCACCACCTCATCCATTCTCTTGACACTCTGCCAGGGCCCAGAGAGAGCGATCACTCAAAGTTCTGCGGACAGGGTTTCATCAAAGAGTTGATGAGACTTTGGGATCCTGGGACAAAGAAGGTACAGCTATATTCCAGCCGGTAAGAATAGTAGTTTTAGACCGTTGCATTTCAAGCAGAATATCTTAATTGAACAATTGGCACCTTTTATTCAGTTTACACTCATTGCACTTCATTAGGAGTATCTCTCTAGCACAGGGTTGCAACCTGTTTCGGCTTCAGACATGCTGATATCCACTGTGCTAGTTTGATCCTTATTGAAATGATAGCAACACACGGTTGCTGCAGGCAAGATGGTTTCACATCCATGATGTGAATCTCAAGCGTCCCCACCTCCTGTAAGTGCACTACAGGGTTGAAATCTGGGTATTATGGAGGCCAATAAAGTAAAACGAACTCGTTGCTATGTTAAATAACCCATTATGAGATTACTTCTGGTTTGTGCTATGGTGTATCCTTCTGCAGGAAGTAGCCATCAGAAGATGGATATACTGTGGTCACAAGAGGATGGGCATGGTAAGCAGAAAATGCTCAGGTTGGCTGTGGCATTAAGGCGAGGCCCAATCGGTGCTACTGCAAACAAAGTTTACCAATAAATGGCGTATTTGCCATTTAACATGTGCATGCAATAAAGTGCTGGGTTAATCTATTTCCCAAATACATTTTTGGAATGTTATGGTTTTTTGCTAATTGTGTTCAAAAAGGTTTATGAATCAAAATTGGTGTTTGAATTAGTTGCAAATCTAGAGATTGAAATTCCTATAGCGTGCAATCTATAAACCTTCAAACAACTCATCCAACCTTCTTTTACTGAATCCCTTCTTTTATCTTTGGACACCAAGATTCAGGACATTTTCCACTCTCCAGTTTCATTGATAATGAGTAGTCTGCATGCGTATCCAGCCATAACACCTGCCTCTGTTTGATTATCCTTGGACTAGTGTTGTGTTTGTATTCTTAGTCGTCTTGGGAAAGGTTGCTTTTCTGCTTTTCTTTACACATTGCAGTGCTGCGCGGGCATCAAATGTGTTCTTTCAACTGTGCTATTTACTCGCGTCTTTTACACAGATCTGCTCACAGGTGTCAGTTCAGTCACTGCTACGGCATAAGTTAAGAAGGCTCTGCGACCGAAGCTGCTGCCATCTGCGTCCCAACAATGAGCCCCCTTCAGAGTGGTAGGGCTCTCTCTTTGCTATTGTCATACTAAATCAGTCCTTTTTAGGCATCCAGCACAATTGGTGGGTCATATTTATGTACTACACATATAGGTATTTAATCCTTGCTGAAGCTTTTATAGCTCTATACTAAGTAGTAATATATTCATGTAACTTCTGTACTTATAGTAAGTGTGAAGTGACATTTAGATCTACAATCATTTTTGACACTATTATTCCTGTGAGGCATGAGGAAGTGCTATACCTTGAAAATGTTTTCAAGGTATAGCATGATTTTTAAAATCTATCCATGGGGCCACAGGTGTAGGGGTACACATGGGGCCACAGGTGTATGGAAATGAAGTGGACAAACGGTTTACCATCAAGAGCCCGTAAAAAAATCCAGCAGCACTGCAAGGAGCCACACAACAAAATCTCTGCACATGTTTAATTGCTCAAATGCATACCATGGACCTAAAAAGTTTTTAACATTTTCATATTCCTTCACTGATTACTTGAAAATATAAACAGCTAAAGCCACTAAATGTCCTTGGGAAAACATTTGGCATTGCCTCCTTTCTAAAACTTCAAAGCAAATCTTACGTCCATAAAGGTTTTAAAAAAAATAAAAATAATCTTTTTTTACAAAACCCCACCAAAAAAACTGGAACTCACATTCAAGTGTTACTCGGTTCTCAACGATTGGTAAGAGGGATAAGCTGTAATCCAGCCTTGTGACCTCAGCTGTGACTCAGTCTGCCACAATTAGTTTGAAAAAGGATGGGTAGATCTCAGCAGATGAGTAGTTGAGGCTTCAAAAGTTTTTTTTTTTCTTCTTTCAGTGTGGCGAGGAGCAAGGAGCATGTGAGTCCTTTGTCAACGAGCAAAAAAATATGCGTTATGAGGTGACAAAACCATCTGGTTTAACTGCGCTGCCCCTAGTGGATTTGTTGATCTAACTGCAATGAAAAATGGCTAAACTACTGACGTGTAAAGCGTCTTTCTTGGATAGAGAAGTCAAATGCAGGCAGGACAATTTTTTTGAAGAAATACTTTCTTTAAAAAAATGAAATACCTAACAAACTGCAGTTAAAACAAAAACAATGACACACATCAGTCAAGTTGCTGTGGGCCACACAGGACAAGAAGAATATTTAGATTGTTGCTGGTTTGCCGGATGTGCCATTCCTGACCTAAGAATTCAAACTGCTTCTACCATGATGGGAAGCAACACATAAAGACATGTAGTCATTAAATCCCCTCGCTAATACATAGTCCACAGTCAACTCTTATTGTTATTACAGCAAAGTGTGAGCAATGGTGAATGACAGGAACTCAGCCATGCAGTAGTAAGGTCAAACACAACACAGAGCATGGTTAGTGGATGTTGTAGCATGAAATGCTAAGATGTTGCATTCATCAGAGTCTACAGAGTCTACAGCTGCAGACCTTTAAAACATGATTTAGCCTCCCAGATTTACACGGAAAGAGTAAGAAATCTTCCTGGAATCAAGTCTGATGGCTGAGCAGCTGCATCCATTGCCTTTCATCACCAAGTGGATTCCAAACTGTGTAATAACCAGTGGTGCAAGGCATGCCACCAATAAACTCTAGAGAAGCGTTTTCTCCGAGTAGTAAGTAATGCAAACTTAAACCAACAGGTTTAAGTTTGGGAATATGGGAAGAACGATGAGCAAAAGCCTTTTGCTATAGTCAAGAGATTATAATAAATACAATAAAGACATCGTCTTTAGAATACTTTAGAATAAAGTGTGTGAAAGCACTTTATTCTGAGCCAGTAAACTCAGATTTAAATGAAGGAACATCAGTTATCCATCCATCCATCCACCCACCCACCCACCCACCCACCCATCCATCCATCCATCCATCCATCCATCCATCCATCCATCCATCCATCCATCCATTGTCTATACCTGCTTATCCTTGCAGGGTTGCAAAGGGGGTAGTGCCCATCTCCAGCAGTCATTGGCTGAGAGGCAGGGTACAACCTAGACAGGTTGCCAGTTGATGACAGGCCAACTATGTCAATTATAAATTAGAGTGAATCATACATAGAGCTTTATAAAGAGATTGTGATGTCATTCAATGTCCTCTCTGTTATTTTCTGAATGAAACAATGAGCCACTGAAGATGTAGCAGGAATAATTGTGAGTAACTCACCAGCATTTAATTATGCTGCGGAGGTTACCCCCATGGCTAATGTTGACTAATTGTTCCAATCAACTTGATGGCACGGGTTGCCCTCCAATAAAGAGGGATGTCAAGCCTTGTGGTCTATGCTGAAGGTCGGTTATATGGGCCACATTCATGTAGCCTGACATTTCTAGTAATTATCTTTGGGAGGCCCTTCAATTACAGCGATGCTTGATTAAAACTAATGGCCCCATTTCTCTACGGGGAGGAATGGTTGAAAGAAATTGCATCACCTTACTCGGGTTAGTTTGTGACACAGGTTGATCCTGAATTAAATGGAACATGTTTTGAGTAGGCACTGGACATATTAAGGTGATGACGATCACAGAGATTTATGCCAAGACATGGGGGAAGCATTGTATGTTGTTTTGAATGCATCTTGCAGTTTATCAGAATATTAGGAGACACCCCCCCCCCCCCCCCACACACACACACACACACACACTCAGCAGTGGTTACAGGTAAAAACTCCGCTTCTGTCACAAGATGGTCTTGCATGGAGGCGGTGCCATGCCTCCCAGCGTAATGACAGTCTTAATGGAAAATAAAACCGGCTCTCTGGGGAGTGTGATGGTCAGGCTGGCCATTACAGAGTCACTCAATAGAAGCTGATTGACTCGCTCCCCTGCTCCGATATAAGCCTGTTAAGCTGCTACTCAGTGTCAAAGCAGCGCTCCGTGCATCCGCAGCACCGCTGTTCCATGCTGTTAAAGGCGACTGGATAAAGTGCTTACCCTGACTTAGTAAAGCATAAGCAGCCAAGGGCCTTGGTCATGATCAGTTCGGATTTTCATCATTAAAAAAAAAGTTCCTTTTGAATCTTCGGCCAAGGTATAAAAGTTGATCCTCCTAATTAGAAAAATGTCATCATCATTTTCATAATTTTACAGTACTTACAGTTATGGCAGATTTTAAATTGTGGATTGTGTACAAACCATATTAATAATTAAAGGCTTACAAAAAAGAGAAGTAGCAACTATTCATACTTATGGTACCGTTTCACCTTTGGAACATTTTATTTTTTTCGCATTACAATCACAGAGGAATCCCCTAACCTACCTAAATTAAGTCCTGGGCAACCAACTCCCTGAAATAATGTATCTAAATAGTAAACAGGGTTCACCTGTGTGTAATTTAATCTCAGTCTAATTCCAGCTGTTCCGTAAAGGTCTCAGACGAGTGTTGGAGAATATTAGTAAACAAACATCATCAATATCGAGGAACACATGGCAAATAGGTCAGGGACAAAACTGTGCAGAGGTCTAAAGCTGGATTAAGTTATCAAACAACAGCGCAATCTTGGCTACATCTCACAGTGCTCTGTTCAATCCATCATCCTAAAGTGGAAAGCATATGAAACAACTGAAAACCTACAGAGACATGGCCAATCACCTGAACGGAAAGGCCCAACAAAGAGAGAATTGATCAAAAAAAGCAGCCAAGAGGCCACTTAGCTGCTTTTATGATCAATTCTCTGTGGAAGGACCAGGGAACATTTGGATGGAGGCGTTCTGATCAGATGACTCCAAAACTGTACCCTTTGGCCTCAATACAAAGCGCCACGTACGTTTTAAAAGTATCACTGCACCACGACCAAAACACACCATTCCCACTGTGATACATGGCAGCATCAGACCATGAATGAACCTTTCTTAGAGGGACCATAACATCAGAATGTACTTTTTTTTTTAGATCTTAAATATATTTTGATGTGTACATGGGAGTCTCTAGGAGAGCAGAAATGTCTGCCATTTTGTTTTTCTACAATTTTATAGTCCAAGCTCAAGGATTCCAAAGCTAAGTGAAAATATTTGGTTGTTGGGTGAATTAACCCTCACAATTCATTACACCGTCCCCCAGCATACTACATAAATGGCCCGACGGGATGGAGTAGAACAATCTGCGACCCGGAGGGAGGTGGGGCATGACGTGCCTCCTTTGCATTTAAAGAGACAGCATCAAAACCAATTGCTCTCAGACACAACTGAGAACGGGCGCAGAAGATAGACTGTGGGAGAACTTTACGAATTCAGACCAAATAATTGAGTTGTGGTCAACTTTATATACACCACAACTGAATTATTTCAATGTGAATAGGAAGGCGTTAAAAAGAGTGATATATCCTCTTTAAGCAGATCAACAGAAGCTAGTCTAGGTAAGGAAGACCTGAGACATACACTACCATTCAAATGTTGGGACTCACCTTTGACTTTTGCTAGTTTTTATGACTTTCTGCATTGCAGATACATAGAAAGGACATCAAAACTTTGACTCAAAAGTATTCATTAGGATGTATCAAACACAAAATGGTGAAATAACAAAATATATTGTATATTTAAGCTTTTTCTGAAGACCCCCCACCCCCTAAATCAAGGACAAACTATTGAATGAGACGGTGAGTCCAAACGTTTGACTGGTAATGTATGGCAGAGGTTTACTTTTTACTAGGGCAATGACCCTAAAGATGCAGGCGGAGTTACAATGGTATACAATGTCTTAGTATCTCGAAATACATCCAAGCTTGTTTTTGTAACATGACAAAGACTGAAAAGCTTACAGGGTGTATATTTTTGCAAATAAATCAGATAGATATTTAAGTTATGTCACATGGTGCATTTAGAAGGTTTGATCATAAAATGGTCCATACTCTCAATAATTAGGAATGCTGGAACTACAATATTGCTGGACTGGTACTGCAGGATTAGTTGGATGCTGAGCAAATTTTATGAACGTTTTTAGAGAAAAAAAATAAAGGGTTTGAAAAATGCAGTATTCCATTAGTACATGATTTAATGGGTACAAGGATCAGAAACTTGGGACAAACATCTACTTTTGCATTTTTTGGACATATCTGTGTATTTGTACTTGTTACTGCTTGCTAAATAGATTCTGGCCACTGTCTCAGGGGTCTATCCTTCGAGTCTTGGTGACAAGTTGTTTCCCCCCCACATAAACTGCTGACTGCAAGCTTTTTCCAAGTATCATACTATCCACAGCAAAAATCTTGATAACAGTGTCCGGAGATCTGTTTCTGACAACACAGCCATGCTGTATATCCACTAAAAATTACATCATGTTCTGAGTTAACTATGATGCACTCAGCATATTTTCCCGGCCGTTTATTGAAAGTTACCTACACTTTTTTCTTTACAAAAGCTCAGTGGAGCAGCTGCATTCATGAAGAAGGGCATGGGTAATGAAAGAGCTTCTGCGCTGTATGCACGGCACTAAACAATACATATTTGCACAAAGAGAAATTCAAAGAAATTACTGTTCATACAGAGTAAAGTAAAATAAAATCTGTAATGTTCACAGAAAAATACATCAGTCCACATTCAGACTGAGGAAAAAAAGCAGCACACATTCTATCATTCCTTTCTCCATCCTTTCTCTTACTTTAACCTCAGGGAATCTGATAACCTCCTGATGTGAAGCCTAGAAACTGTAATGCAATAGCCAGTCAACTCATATTTCCCAAGCGAGACAGCCGCAGCTTAAACTTCATATTCTTTAGTGACCACACCGCTGAGGGTGGAGATGGCTGCAGGGCATCGAGGGAGAGAGACCAGGAGATGGATGGACAGATACAAAGACAAATGGAGACCCACATGTAGACATATAGCCCTGCCATTCTTTATTATTTAAAGTCCAACCTCAGAGTAGACCACATAAGTACAGTTGAATCCGAAGTTAAACGAGGCCAAAGAGTGGGAAAGAATCTTATCAGGTTGAAGGAAGCTGCACCATGAATCTTACTTACTCTTGCTAAGTGTTGGGCTAGCCCAAAAGCCTGAACTGGCTAATGACACATAATCATATCAGGAAACCGAGCTTGATCTATGACGGAGCTGCATGAGATTGGTGAGGGAGAAAGTGCAAAAAATAAGTGAGATACACTGAGATAGTGGGACATAGAGGGAAAACAGTGAAAGGTAATAAAATTTGTGTAACTGATTCAAGGAGGTGATACAGTCTAGAATGTGCTGAACCAAAAATGTATGAGTTAAAGAATAAAATACAGCTGGGTGGTGCTGAAAATACCGATGTGTGTGGTTAAAAGCAACAAAAGAACTATAATCTGTGAGTTGTCATCCATAGTTCACACTGTAGCACAGCTAGCCGCTACAGGAAGCTACAAAGGTCTCATTTAAACATCTCTTCACATTAACAGTTTTTTTTTTTTTTTTTTTGGTGCAAAACTCAAATTTTCTGCTGAGTTTTTGGTCAGAGAAATGAGTACCCAGCTCTTGAGCCACAGCCTTGTTCACTTGAGAGTTTAACTTGATGAGGTCTTTAGCTAGCTGATGAATCAGCTAGCTAAATTCTTGTGCTAACTGGTTAGCTGACTTCATCAGCGTGGAACTTTGGGTGTTGGTGCTGAGAATTCTCATAAAATGCCCTAAATAAGCAACTTAACAAAAAAATAAACTAAAAAATAACTTGTGACGTGTTTCCAAGGTAAACAGCTCTGACCACAGAACCTACAAAGTATCATGTCAGCTGTCAACAGTATTGCCATTTGACCCAGTGCAATAATTTAGAACAGTCAGGCTATTTAATCAGAACTTTTTTTATAGGTGTCCTATATTACTTTTATACCATGGTCTGTGTGAATACCCGATTCTGATTGGCTGCAGAGTGTCCGTTAAAAAGTGATGTGAGACTAACCCTAACCCAAACTCACTCACATAAACAGAAAACAATGGATAGATTGTCATTTGACTTCATTGCTTCTATATCAGAATTGTAAGGCTAATTGTTCTAGCGGAACAATGTGGATCAACGCTCACTGGACTTCAGCCATAGGTACATTTTTCTGAAAATTTGACATTTTAAAGTAAACATGTGTGATGAAGGATTGCTTTGCGGTCCATGTTGCCATGGAGTGCTGGGTAGTGTCCAGATGCTGCTGGTTTTGGTTAAATTAATCTAAAACAACAGAAGGCAAATCTTCTAAGCTTGTCTCCAGTGCTCAATATGCATCGACCCCGGTGATTATTGACAACATGTTGTAGCTGATCTCTGACATCCCTTTCTGCAAGCCAAGCCACGCTAAATGCGGAGAGAAGGTTTATGAAGAAGGAGTAAGGCTTTTAAGGTTTTGCACTTTTTTAAATTTGCTGTTGGTGGGAACATCATTTTAATCTTGGTGATTCACTGATAACACAATAAAAAGTGCCTTTGGCCATGGTGAGTTATGTGTGACCACTGTTGGTGGGATAATCCCAGGTGATATAGCAAACAGTGTATATCACAGATGTTTTTACCACTATTTGATGTGACATAACATTAGTGCTGAAATTAACTTTCAGCCTAAAATGTTGGATAAGCTGTAGAGGCCCAATGTCTATTCAATAGTTGTTTCTGTATCAACTATACCACATGACTTGTCTCTCTATTCTGACTGAATTGATGGTGTTGGTGTATTTTCTTCACATGGTTGTCTTCTTACCCATAAATGAAGGTTATATGGAGATGTTAACAAGGAGATAACGTATTTTTTGAGAGACAGGCTGTCCCTAATACATATGTAATAGGGATGAATAAATCTCCAATTTTAATGACTGACAAAAGTGTTCACAGGTCCAGTTGACTCTTTTTGTAATTCAAGAGCGATGCAGAGACTTTGGAAGGCTCTAGGAACAAGTGTTTGTCGTTTTCCACAACGGATCTCACAATACGTAAAAAAAAAAAAAAGCATCTTTAAGTGCCAGTTTATCAAAATTGTAATCCAACCTGAAAGCTTTCCATTGATATAGAATTTTTTGGACTGGTCCCACCAAGAGCCACATGCGTGTCCATACCATCTATTCACATTTTTTACAATCACAAGCTTATGTGCAGTGTTTGGAGGTTTCATGAAACGGATCATTTCTGAATATGCTTTGTTGCGCTGAATTTTATTTATGGGGATTAAAGCAAAGCTGAAGAAACTAACCGAAAATTAGGTGCTCCCCTGTGTTGCTCAATCACATACCGTTCCAATAAAAACTGAAAAAGTTAATACATTTATCAGGGTCTGTATGCATAACAACTCTTCCATACACTTGCTGTTTGCCTTCACGTATACATTTAAAGTGAGAAGAAAATATGAGTCAAACATAAAAATAAACTGTAGATGCAAAATACTTGAAAAGCAGAACTCTCTCTTGGATGTAAATTGATTTATACCGGAGGAAGACTAAATAAACCGGCTCCCATTTTCTAATGAGAATAACCAAGAGCAAGCATGCTAAAGTGCGCACGAGTGAGGTTCCACAAAGCCTGGTGGTAAGTAGGAGAAGGGAGCCAGCAGTGTGGGAGGTAAAGCATCACACAATACTTGAGGAGGAGCACTGGCAACAAAGAAGGGAACTAGGTGTAATTTACACATGGATAAATATGCTGAAGGCTAGAACTGATCATTAGTATTTTCAGGGGGAGAAATAAATGGCCCAGCAATTTGATGAGGGGACGTAAAGCACTGGAGGATATTTTTACTTTAAGCAATGAGACCATCTCACCATCTCCTGATTGCTTTTTATTTTTACACACGAGACGTAATCTGAAATAAAAAAAGAAAAAAAAGAGTAAATCATGCTTGCTTTTGCTTTTTCCCCCACTCTTCTCTACTTTCAGGTGCCTTGATTTTAAAGACAGAGAAACTACGTTTTCTTTCCTTCCGAAATGTAGCAAGTGGTCTTTGCAGCAAAAGCGAGCAGGACCTTAATGCTCCTGGGTTTCTTGTCTCGCAGAGAGACGATGCAAGGCCAGGGAACAAAAGGTTGTCTACCCCGCTGTTGCTGCCGAGGAGTGAAGCAGCCCGCCTCTTAATTGGCGCTCTGATCGGGAAGAAATCTGGGCTGTGGGACCCGCTGCTCACAGAAGCACCATCATCCGCGGTACGCGAGGGAGGGTTGCTCCTGTCTGTCTTGATTAATGCCCTCTCTATCTGACCCCACCCATGAGCCCTGACAGGCACCTTACGGAAGAAAGAGCCAGCACTAATACAAAGCATGCATGCTTCCAAAAAAAAAAAAAAAAAAAAGAAAAAAAAAAAGGCAGGCGTGATTATTTTGTGCCTTCGCGAAGATGGATGTGCTTGGGTTTAATGAGCACGTTTTTTTTTTGTTTTTTTGTTTTTAAAGAAAAAAAAAAATATGGCAGAGCCTCTAATTGAAGGAAGCGCAGCTTTGTTGACCAGTGCACACAGCACAAACACGTGTACACTTGTTTACATTCATCATCCGGGAACGCTCAGATGAATTACACATGGTCTGAAGTGCACATCTTGTGAAACAAGCCCCCTTGCACTGCATATTCCCGGTGCAGGGGCTGATTTTTTGTCACTGGTCAGCACCGATTCCTGTGTGCTCTTATTTAATCTCGGGGCTCCAGGAATAAATCTGACTCCGACACGCCGAGGCGATGAAGTTTAGGCTCCTGTGAGCATGAGGCCGTATGAGAGTTGGGTTGTCAGAGAGCGCCCTGTTTCCACAATGGGATGTGAAAGCAGTAATTGCTCCGCGAGAGTCACATTGACATTCAGTTCAAATCCAGCCCTCGCTGTATTCCAATCGGTGTCTCCAGAGACTGCTACTGTACATAATATCATCCAGTATTACATTATATTGTACAATAAAGCTTAGAGCCAGTGCAGTATTATTAGAACGTTGCATGCCGATGAAAGAGTGGTGGAATATTTATCCATATAAAAGGTTTTCCCACTTGTCTGTTGTTGCTACATTACCTGTATCTTACAAATAGTAGATAGTCAGTCTGGACAAGTCTGTGTTTAAAGTATTCCAAAAAAAAAAAAAAAAAAAAAAAGATTTGGATCCATGGTTCAAGGGCATATGTCCATCATCCATCTGCCCTTTTATTCCTTTTTCCATGCTTCCATGCCTTTATCCATCCATTCAACCAGCCCAACATCAGTTCACGCATCTGGCTGTCCATCCACCACAAAACTGTCAAGTGGGCTAGTGAAACCCTTTTGTGAAAGTTCGGTAGCGATCATGGGCTGAGAAGAAAGCAGCCAAAGATACAAACTAAAAAAAAAAAAAAAAATGATATGAGGAAATGGATTAAAAAGAACAGGTGCAGCAGAAGTTGCTGGACACATGATGAAACAAGGAGCAGAGGCAGAGGCAGACTAGTTGCTGTATAGAGTCAATGCTGTGCTCTAAGTACAATATTTATTGGTCAAATAACTTTGTTCCTTAATGTAACCGCCAGAATGATCTGTAACCTGAAAGCGATGCCTGCATTAGAAATTCCTCAAATGCACTTAATATAATTCCATGGGGAAATATGCATGTCCCTGTGGAAGGTAAGACAGTATATTAAATGTAGTGTCAACACACACCGGTGGTTCAGCATGTGTTAATTACCAATGAAGAACAGGAATAGCTTAAAGGAGAGGGACTGTCTTTTTTTTTTTTTACTTACCGGAGTTACAACTATCGCATGAAAAGAGCTCTAGAGTCCTCAGGTGCTGTAGAAGACACCGAATTGGCCTGGAGACATTGACATAACTCGCGCTTATTAAATACAACTTCTATCGGTGTAAAGGCAAAGAGACTTCATTTATAACAGCGTACGCCAGCTCCTGCGCCTCCTTTCTTCCATCCCCTCACTGCTAATTATACAGAAGATAGATTACATCATGGGATCTAATAGAGAGAAGCGCATGCACATACTTCTCAGAACGGATGAAGTCGTAAAGCTAATCTGCCTGCTTAGTTTAACATCTTCAGAACACGGAGTTGCTGACTTTGAACATTTATAAGATTTACTATCAATCGAGCCCTTCTTTATTTTGGGATGGGTATAACATGTCCGAAAAACAAAAAAGGATAGCTGTACAGGATTTTTATTTAATTTCTTTTATTTTGGTACATTTCATTACAATATGTATATTGCGTGATGTTTAATATTTAGCTTTTATTTTTCACAGATCTGATGTAACCTTTAGAAAACTCTTGAAATTTGCTCTCGCCGATAGATGGAAGTTCAATCAAACAGGCAGATTAAAATGCACCCCCGGTGTCCTGTTGCCTCTGCCAGGCTCTGCTGTTGGCACTCCTCCTGCCATCCACCACTTCGCACCAGCACTGCTCTTCACACTAATCTGGTTATTTGAAAATTACCGGAAAACTGACAGGAAAACGGCGGACGGTTGGGGGTAAGAAGAAGAAGAAGAAGAAGAAGAAGAGGGGAAATAAGTCTGCGAGTAAAAAGAAGCCGCAAAGGGAGCCAAGGAGTTGTCTGTGAATGTTGGCAACCCTTGACAAGTATTTTTTTTCTTTTCTTTAACAAATCCTCAAGTCATGTTGCTATGGTTACTATAAAAAAAGGGGGGAAGGGGTGGGGAATCAACATACAAAGACCTCATTTGAAACCTTGATGCTGGAAATCCAGCTATCCTAGGCCTGGTATTTTTTGATGCCCAAGGCTAAAATGACATGCAAAATGACTTTGTGCGCAGACTTGTTTATCACTTGCAAAGCAGGGCAGAATGTATAATGTATCATGTTTGCACAGCGCATTGCTTAATGCATCCCGTAACAAGTTTCAACAATAGGAAGGAAATAACAAAAAAAAAAAAAAAAAAAAAAAAAATCCTCTTGGAAGAAAGGAGTCCAAGCTGAACTTTTTACCAAAAAAAGTCTGCTCTACTGGAGAGACAAAAAAAAATAAAAAATAAAAATCAAGAAATGCAAACTTCATATGACGTATGCCTTATTCAGCATTTTTTATTTTTACCTCCTTCGGTCCTCCTACCTTTATTATCTCTCCTTCACCCCTCGTCCGCCCCCCCCTCTTTCTCTACTCCATCCGTCTCCTCCCAGATGAGGTTGGTCTGGCCCTGGCCTCGCCATTTCATCCTCCTCCATAATCTCTGCCCCCTCCTCTAAACACCTGAATTGAACACTTCATGAAGTGGAACGTCTCAATGGCCGGTATTCCCCTTCGTGTTCGCCCCTGTGTGCCGTTCCAGAAGCTGCCGCGCGACCTTGAGCGCATCATCAGTCTCGATGACCGTGAAGACTGGAGGAAAATATCGTGTGAGCGCACAATGACAAACTCCGAGCGTTAATCGTGCACGCGGCCCCGCGCTCTCGCTGCAGTCACCTGGGAACACAATTCTGTCTGCATTACCTCAGGCTGTTCCAGCGTTACTATCAAACGTCTAGATTTTCTGCAGGTTTCATGATTCTCTGCTGATCAGAGGATTATCATCCCTGATTACTCAGCTACTCGCTCGTGACTTATTTCCAAGTAACTTTCTGGGACTCTTGTACGTGCCACATGCTCTTCTTCAGCCGTTCACCCGCTTCCTACGCAAATCCATCCGATCATTTAGGCAGATTTAAAGCAGCTTGCATAAAGTTTAAAATAGCCTCGGCAATAGTCAGACAGAGGTGCACCGAAGCAGTGTTTCTCAATGTCGCGGTCCAGCCAGTGATCTCTGTGCTAATTCACTGGTAAGCCATTCACCAAGGACAGCAGTCCCCACCGGGCTTAGTGCAGGATGCCTGCCTGTGTTTTTGTCACATTGGGGAGCTTCTGAGTCATTGTTCACTCCGTCTAAGCCCGGTCTGGCCGTGGAAAGTCTGGTGATAGGATGTGCCGGAGAATTCTGCCCGCCTCGTGATCCAAGGCTCGGCCTAATTTGTAATTACCTTCTGCAGTCTTCTGGAAGACTGCGGTTTGTGCTCCTCCAGGATGTGGATTGTCTAGTATACAGAGATGGCGGGGTCATGCAAAGGCGGCCGTGAGCCCATCCCCCCGTCTGACGCAAGACACACAAACTAAACTTAGAAAGATACGTTTTTTTTACAGCCTACTGCTTGATTGACTGAGGCGTTTAATGCACTTAATTCAGTGGCATGGTTTTGTAACATTTTTAATCCAATCTCTGCGAGCTATTTACATTTCCAACAAAGGATTAGACATGATTGGACTTCATGAACGGAACTAGTGAGAATTGCACTTGGAAGAAAAGGCTACAAAAAGGGCTTTGCAATAAACTGGTTGGTGTGGATAAGGTTATATATTTTTTTTTATATAATGCATTTTTAGTTAATTCCAATTTTCTGCTTATCTACAGAACCTTATAATAGTCAGTTTGTCGTGTTGTTACCAAGACGTGAAACAATGACGCAAAGATAATTGTTAAGTGGAGTAAAAATTATACATGCTTTTGTGCCATTTCTATTATCGATACATGTCTATTAAGTGACCCTGACTAAAAAAAAAAAAAAAAAAGAAGAAACTGTAGAACAGATCAGCTGTGCATACATATAAACTGAAGGTTTCGCCCGTTACTCTTTTAAAAACAGCTCATGCTCAGTTAGATGGAATGGAGAGCACATATGAATATCTACTTTTTAGTTTTGTCATGCTCACGGATAAGATTGCGACGCACTGTAGACTGCCTGACAAAAAGGTAAAGCTAAAGATAAAACCTAGGACCCTGCCGGATGGTAAGATGAAACAAATGAGCAGATAAATGAGTGTAGATGAGGGGCTATTGGCAGGTAGACCTCATTTTCTGGCTGTTTTGAAAGAAACACGCAGTCGGATTCAATGTAGGGTTGTGTGCCGCAATCATCCTGAGTGCAGACCAAACACCTAGCGGATGTTTAAAAAAAAAAAGATAGAAAGAGGTTCACTCGTGCGGCAACCAACTCAGCCCAAATACTACCAGAAAGAGAAAGAAAGAAAAAAAACAACAGGTGAGGAAAAGACCATTACTCCCTGACTGTGTCGAATTCACACATAAGAATGTGCAAGCTGTTTTTTTTTTTTTTTTTTTTCCTGGCTCTGACCCACATAGTGGAAGAGCAACATCTGACCCATCTACAATAGACATGCACGCTTGGTGAAAAAGAGTCAGAGACAGAGTGGACAGAAAGAGAAGATCTCCCGGGGCAATGCAGGAACCGGGCCCTGTTGCAGAGAGTGGAGGGATTCTGCCATCTGGCCTCGTGTCTCAAAGCTCTTTTGCTGTGTCAGAGTAGGATCAAAACCAGGGTCCAAAGATAAATTGGCTCTGATCAGGAGTGGGGAAAATAACTGGCATGACTAAATGTATTTTTATTTATATCAATAATACATCCATATGTGGATTGAGTGTATGTAGTCCTACCCAGATGATGGGAAAGCCTTTCAGAGCTGTACATTTTGGAACTGTTACTGTTTATAAATGCATCATTTCCAATTTAGCCAAACCACCTGTGTTTGGAGGAGTGACAGTGACACAGAAAAAGGAACAAAGCATTACAATGACAAAAAAATATATATATTAAGCTTCAATTGCTCGACTGAATGAACAACCCAACATTTTTTACAGTATTTTATAGGACAGGCCAGAACAAAGTAGACATTTTCAAGTGGGAGGAAAGTGGTGAAATAAAATGTGCAAAGGATAGCACATGTATCGATAAAGCCTAGCCATAGTTTCTCATTTGGAATGGCGTGCAGCATGTTTGGTGCATCTTCCCATCAACTCTGACCAAGCTTTCCTGCACCTACTGAACAGCATCCCCACAGCATGATACTTCCACCAGCATGCGTTCAAGGCAAGGACCATTGCTATTCCTCCACATGGTGTTTTAAATGATGCCAGAAGTTTTGGATTTGGTCGCATCCTTTGAGAGCACTTTCATGTGTTTCCTGTGTATTGTACATCAAATTGTACATCAGGATTCCTTCTTTCAACAACTTTAGCCTTGCCAGTCTCCAATAAAGGCCAGATTTATGAAATAAACTAACGTTTGTGGTTATATATTCTTACTCATAGAGATTTTTTCTTTATGTATAGTTTTCACTTTGAGCAGTAATTTAAACTTTATCTGATAAATGTATAGGACAGATCTTCTTTATACAGTCATATTCAAGCAATTGAAACATTAAAACTTTAGTTTATTTCAGTAACTCATTTCACCAAGTAAAACTGATTATAAATATTAATTACAAACAGAATTTCTGATTCCAAGCCTTTCTTCCTGCTAGTTAAATGCTGAAATTTAGGATCTGAATATTACATCAGACCATTAAAAATCAACATTTCTAATACCAAATTGTGGACTTAATAAAACTATTTCAATACCCTTTTAATGTTGTTATTTTTAAAAGATATGTATCATCTGATAAATGAGCCTCATTGAATATGACTGTATGCACTCCAAACAGTAATCAAACAGCATGGAATACTTTTGGCTCATGATAACCTGTTTTACGTGATGAAAGAAAAGCCTGAAATATTATATTTTTATATGACTTTTAGTCTTTGTTCGCTCTACTTACATTTTACATTCAAGTAAAAACATCTTCTGTTTGTTTTTTTTTATTATTGTATCTAAATAAAAGATTTACAAAAATGCAAGTAGCTAAAATGAAAGCAATTCAGTGAATGCAGTTTGTAACTTTCAACTAACTGCAGGAAAACTTTTGAAGCATTAAAGTGATTGTATTTTCCAGAGCTTAATTCTATTGTCATGTGTTATGATGAAATGGTAAAGACTGCCCTATGAACACAAACTATTTCTTCAGACTTGTTTTATATCTAAAATGTATTAGTGATTACTTAAGGAAAAATTTAAGCTCGTAGGTTTGTCAAGATATTTTTCAGGGACAACGTTAAATGATCTTTGTTTGAGTGACACTCAGAGCCAACGTTAGCCAGACAAACGTTTTCAAGCTTTTCCTTCCCATCTTACGCACAACTAACAATTGTCTGTCTTCTGACCTCAAGCTGAGCTTTTTTCTATGATTTTAAACGTTAAACATCTTTTTTTTTTTTTTTTTGGAAAGCATGACTAAAAGTGCCGCGATCGACACCAAAATAACCTTTCAGGAAAGGAATCAAAACCAGGGGAAAGTGACATTTTTTGAAATGCACAAAAGGTAATAAACATTTTAATTTGTGTTTATTCATATGCTAATTAGACTGCCTGGTCACTCAATCAATTCTGTGAGCAACTCTTAATGAATCCAATGTTTAGACCCCGCAACAACTGCTAATAATACCACTCAAGGGCATAATTCAATTGGATGGTGTAATTGGCACTCAGAGAACGGAGACACTGGGAAGCGCACTCCCGTTGGTCCATGTTGGAATGATTGTGTGACAGAGTTGGCAGCGAGTTGCCCTTTAGCTGCAGCTTTTTTTTTTTTTTTTTTTTTTGCCAGGATCCTGTCTGAGCCATGTTCCCTCTAATGGAAGGGTTGTCACAACACATACTTAGGCACATTGGGTTTTATTTCATATTTCAGCCATTCTTTGGGAAACGTGGACACGTTGTTGTAAAAGGTAAGGTATGCAAACTTCTTTAAACTGTTTTGGGTATAAAGAAAACAAAGCAATTTTTTTCATCTGACATCACAAGTCTGCGTTTGGCCTTAACAAAGACTCATTTTACCAGCGCGCCACACGCAATTATACAATGTAATCTTTTTCCGACCGCACAGCCGTGGCATTAGGATTAATTCGCCGCAGACAAAGCAGCAACGTGCCTCTATTCAATAAATGTGAAATGATGTCAGCTTGAGGGGTATCCAATCTGTGGGCATCCTCTCCTAACCTCACAATTATGTTAGGGTTGCTCACGCCTCTCAAGAGCGCAGGGGTGACTTTGGACATAGGGAGGTTACGGTGAGAGGTAATTGCCAAAATCCACAGTGGAATAAAATGATCTCTCCCTGACACCAATGGGAGGAAAAGACAAAGAGCCTTATGAATATTTAAATTGCAATTTTCTTCATTTTCTTCAATTGACCCTTTTTTTTTTTTTTGCGCTGTGAGGGAGAACTCTGCACAAGGGTGTTGAAACTCCAGTCAGTAGCATAAGACAGAAACCAGAATACAATGTTCAATATTTTTTGAAAAACTATTTTTAAAACAATGTTATGCTGATAAGAGTAAGAGGCGGCACGCCTTTGTTTTCCAAAAGATGTCTGGCCATGTTTTGGTGGAAGATTGGCCAAATCAGGAAATTCATCCTTAATAATATTTATTTCTTGGAAGCCAAAAGAGTGTGCAAGCCTTCTTTCTGCCACTTCACCAGCAGTGCACAGCAACAGGTTGGGGAGGGGCACCACTGCATTATTTCATGCTTCAGTCGCTCTAGCGCTTTCTCTAGCTTTTGAATAAAAAAAATCCTTTCAAACCACAAATTGCCACAGAAAATGTATTCTATTGTGATATTTTGGGATAGACCAATACAAAGTAGTACATCATTTTGAAGCAACAAGAACATAATATAGGATTTGAAAACCATTTCACAATAATAAAAAAAAAAAAACTTGACTTGATATTCGATAGAACCCCTTTTTTGCTGTGATTAGTGCTGCACGTTCATGGGGGCATGTCACGTCTAGAGCCGTGCAAAACAGCTCTAGTTCAATAATACTGGAGCATGAACAAATTTAGCTCTCACCACAGACTCTCTATTGGATTTAGGTCTGGCCTGGAAGAGAAACCTCCGCTGCGGTCCTAAATCTTTTGCAGCTTCTGGCAGGTTTTCTTTGGTCTGCACAATATATTGCAGCTATATTACCATCTGCAACAACAGTGTATGGAATATTCATCTTGCAAAAGACTGTTTGGAGTGCAATAATTGTTGGCTATAACATGCCAAGTCCTATGAACTTGCATTTTACCTGATAATGTTGTATTTAGCCAGTTATGGCAACAGATGCTCACACTGGACACAAATTACATCGCCTAAATTGCTAAAGGCCACACAGGCTCAGATAAAAGAGGAAGGAAGAAAATACGCATATATCACGTTTGATGTCGTCACCACAATATTTACCTCTATTATCCCAATTGCAATAGTTGTGACTTGGGTTTTCTACCAGGATTGTCCTCAATTTAGCTCCACCCAACTGTCCATCAACTCTGACCAGCTTTTCTGTCCCACCTGAACTAACCATCCCCACAGCATGATGCTGCTGGCACAATTAATCATGACGTTTATTCATTCAAGCTGACGGCAGCATGTTGTTTATAGTATAGAAACTTCAGCGTTGGTCTCGTCCGACCAAAGCACCTTCTTTTATGTCGTTGCAATGTACTCAACATGGCTTGTGGTTTAAGCATGGCGTTGGGAGCCTGAGGTTGTCACCACATGTTGATTGATGGGGATATTTTGTTTTAGGATAATGTGCCATTTTAGCTTTACTAGAACACACAGTCATGTGCACGTGGGCTAAATGTTCAATTTTCGTCTCATTTGACAGAATCACCTTCTTCCACATGCCTGCTTGGCATGCAAATACAAACGAGACCTGCTCTTACCTCATGTGGAAAGCATGCCCAATATGTACCCTGTCAACAGAGTCTTCCTCCTGAGCCGAGGATCTCTGCTACTCCTCCAGAGTTCCAACGAGCCTTCAGCAAGATTAAGCGGACAGCCATGTCTTGGTAGGTTAACCCTAACCCGATGCTCCAGGAGAAAGTGCAAACATTAACAGTTGGATGACTTCTAAAGCAATTAACTGGACTGGATTTCATGGGTGTCAGATTTAAAAGGGCTGAATAACATGCATGCTAAAGCTTTTGGAATATATATATATATATATATATATATATATATATATATATATATATATATATATATATATATATATATATATATATATATGAAACATACATAATTTTCCTTCCCTTTGAGCATTCAGCACAACCTTATGCTGCTGTATCTCGATAACAAGCACCGTCGTTTGAGGTGGAACTGTGACGTAACGTGAATATTTTGTAAGCCAATCCATATTCAGCTCGCAGCGTCTGTTTAACCTTATAAACAAACGCAGCTATGCCTGGCGCGACCTGGCGTGGTGGAAAACACGAGCCCATTGTCTCGGTGTCACAGCAGCCTCGCGTCGTCTCTAACCCGAGAGAAAAACCGCACGCCGCCGCCGCCGAGTAATGATCCAGCCAGGCCACACTGATATGTTTTACCTCCAGCCCCGAAAACCTCGGAGAACCGGGCTCATTTGCAAATGTGCTCGAAATCTTTCGCACCCCCAGAGAGAGGACTTTGCCTCGAGCAGCATTTAGTGATCGGCAGCCTCGGCAGCATAGATAAGAAGGCATCCATTCAGAAAATCCAAACCAACTCAAGGGAAAGTGCTTATATCACAGTATTCCGAGCACCTGCGATCTCCTGCATCTGTTGCTCCCTTCTTCATGTAAAAACACCTTTCCTGCCCCGCGTTTCTGCATGTACGCCATGAATATAAAGCCAGTCTTAACAGACTTCACGTGAGTGTCTCATACATAAAACATAGTTTGAGGAAATAAACCGTCACCCCCACCACACCCCTGACTGTGTAGACAACATACTATTGTTGTTCACCTGGCGTTGATCCGCTGAAGCCTCACCCGGCTGCGCGGGTCAACCTACCACACCACCCAATAACATTTTCTCTGCGTCGACGAGCTGTAACGATAATTTCTCTCTTTTTCAATCTTAAATCATAAGGTGAAGTCATCTGTTGGAGTGTATCTCTCTATAGCTGTGCGTCTTTCCTGAACAGAGCTGTTGACAGAGGTATTGCTGCTGCTATCTTTGTCAACTCCTTTTTGTGTCCATAGAAAGCCCTCTTGGCTCGTTTCTTCTGTGTTTTCAGCTACTGCTGCTACGTATGTTTTTTTTTTCTTTTTTTTTGCTTTTCTTTCCCATAGAAAGCCATCGGTGCCTTTCTCTCCAAAAAAAAATTACCCCAACATCCAGTAAACTCATCCCCAAACGCTCGCTGCCGAAGTCAACAAGCTGTAAAGGTAATTTCTTTCATTTCCATCTCCGGCTTTTAGGCTCGGGGTCATATTTTCTAGTGGATGGGTTACCGCTGCCTTTGCAGCCCTGCCACCGCATAGGGAGATTTTTTTTTTTTTTTTTGCATTTTAAGCATGCTGTTTTGATCATGCTGGTGAACGCATCATCAGGGCGCTTTGGCATCTTTGATGTATTGCGCACCGACTTGGAGTGCCTGTATTTCCTCTCCCCGTGTTTTAACAATCTCGCAGACGTCCGACTGCTATTTGAACGTGCCAATGAATCAAATGCCAGAACGCGCTCCCGGGAATGCATCTGGGCATTGATGAAGACATCTCTCAGGAGCGGTTGTCATTTTAAGTGCTGCCGCCAAGGCTAAAGATGGACATCACAATGCTTTCACGATCAATCACTTTTAATTAGAAGACGATGGGAGGGAATCCACTCCAAGGTGGGGCTTTGCTTTAAGCACGTCGCATGGATGTCTTCAGCCGGCTTGCAGCCACTCTTTGACCTAACGAGTCGGATCGCCGTAATTCATTATGCAACTTCGAGTGACAGGGGTGAGATAATGATGGGGTTGCGCCAGCGCTGGAAAACGATGCCAAGAGCTTCATAATGGAAGAATCCTTATTGATCCAGATCGGTGTAGGGGAAAGAGGTCGATACAGCTGATCCCTCTCAGTTGATCTTAAGAGAGGTGAGGCCCTAGGTGAAAAATGATCCATTAGAGGAGAAGTGAAACAGCCTTGGTGGAGTGCATTAAGTCACTGTTCAAGGCTTTGCTGCTGTCCTGCACAGCTTTATGACGTCCTTTCAATGCTCCCTCAACAAATTGGAGGCTGAAAATAGAGTCTTAAATAACTTTAACAAAAAAATCCTTGAGAAGAAAATATCTGCTTCATTCGGTCCACGCGCATGCAATCGCCGCTCAGGAGTCACTGTATCATAGCAACCAATGCTATTGTCGAGTAGCATGCTAAAGTGTCGTGTGTTATGTGCAAAAGAGGAAGAGAGAAAATGATGACGCAAGGATTTGAAGAAAAGTTTGTGACCAAATGAAAACCACATTGGTTTACCAGAATAACTCTTCATCAATGAATAGAGAAGAAAGAAAATGAAATAAAAAGATGCAGCAATGCTTGATATTGTTTTTTGTAAACACAACCGGTCTTTACACGCAGAACAACTAACTGAAATGACGTCCTGAGTCCTCATCCAAACAGAAAAAATTTCCAATATGGAGCTTTGGAAATACTCACAACAGATGGACAGTCGTCCAGTGCCCGGTTCGACTTTTCATCGTCACTTCAACATTAAATTAAGTTTTATTAATCTACATAGAATCACAACATCTCCCTCCAAAGCTTCATTGTAATCCTCCTTATGGCAATTTTAGGTCAGCCAGTCCTCATCTTTGTTTAGCCCAGAAAGACAAGTTGAAATTGTGACTTTTTTTTTTTTTGGCCCATATATCATGGTTCAAATGTATCCTCAGCCCACTTGAACAAACCCAACTTTTTATTTTTTATTTTAAATTAGATGACAGTAGAACATTTCTGTTTTAATCACATTGTTATTTTGTTTAAATGGCACTGAAAGCAATGCCATCTTTTCTGACTTCTTGATTAAACTTTGGTTGTGAGTCAGACTTCTACATTTCCAGCATAGTGAACATAACACATCTCAACTCTGATCAAGAGCTTGTATATAATTTTTTTTAAATTCTGTTTCGAATAACAATTTTTCAGAAGAGCTTAAAAAATTTGTTATTGGCTGTTGCTCTCAAACTGAACGTCAATGAAATTTGTGTTATTTTACTGCTTAGCTGTACATACCTGCCAGAGAGTTCAGCTCCTTGGCAAAATATTTAAACATCCTCTAAGTCTGACAAAAAACATCCTGACATCTAATCCTTAGAGAAAGTTGCACAGGATCATGTTGACAGTTTGGTATTTTTTACCCAAAAACAATTACTGTCAAAAGGGTTTCTATTTGGGAAATAAACAAGAAAGTAATTTATTTTGGTGCTCATGCATATCAAAATTGGAAACCACTGGTATAACATGCATTTATGAATACTGAATCCTTTAAATTTCTGGAGATTTTTAAAAATCACTCCTACTTTAGCCTTTCTGTGTACACATGCATCTTGTTCCTGGATGTAACCATTGGTGGAAGAATTGCTGCCATAAGCTATGTGTTCTAAGGTGTTTTTGTTTTTGCTAAGGCTCAGAGCTTTTTTGTTTCTTTCTGGACAGAGTTATTAGCTGAGCTTTTGCAGCTGTTAAATTTGTGTGATCACCTTTTGTTTCATGTTCAGGAGGTAAAACAGATCAACTGGCTTTGTGTTTTCCTGTATTTTTTCTGACCTTTCTACCCACAGCAGATAGCTGCTCATAGCTCTTAAGTTGTTCCCGAGGGCTCTTCCTGGTTTTTTTTTTCTCCACTGTTGCCACGTACTTGCTTAGGACAAGGAATGGGACAGCATTGCAATCAATGAGGTAATGTTATATTGTTCTTTTTTTTCTTCTGTTCTTACAAGTTGAGTAAATACAGTTTAATATAAATTAGATTGACCTGGTCAGTATTGGATCTACATCTGACTGGAATGCACTGGAGGATTGATTTGTATTAAACCTAATATAATTTGAAACATTTTATGAATGGACCTCTCTCTCTCTCTCTCTCTCTCTCTCTCTCTCTCTCTCTCTCTCTCTCTCTCTCTCTCTCTCTCTCTCTCTATATATATATATATATATATATATATATGTATATATATATATATATTATATATATATATATATATATATATATATATATATATATATATATATATATATATATATATATAGATATAGATATAGATATAGATATATATAGCAGCTGCCCACTGGGATGGGTTAAATGCAGAAGACAAAACTTTGTTGGGATGTACAGTTGCACAGACAAATAAAGATTACCATTTTCTTTAAAACAGGTACTTCTGCAAGTCTGCGTCACTCGGTGCATTATCTTTCGTAAAAGAAGAAAATTGGACCTCTCCTTTGTAAGTTCAGGGGAAGCTTTTTGTGCAATTAAACTTCAGACACTCGAATCACTAAAGTGCACAGTTCCTTCTGTGTAGGAGAATGGAGACCGACCTAATGAGATGACTAGACGCTGACCACTATCTCTGACAAGTAGGCTTTCCAACCCTGTTTCGGTTGGCCAGATCTGGAGAGCCCCGAGAACATGAGCTTGTATCTGCGATCTCCGGGGCAATAAGGCACAACTTCTAGCATGCCGCAACACCTGCCCTTGTGCGCCGCCATCGAGCAAAGACATTTCCTAGACATTAATGTGAAATTATAGTCAGAATTTGCTGCAGGACGAGCGGGGGATTACAACCTTCTCCCGTCAGTTTTACTCCCACCGACCATGTCAGCCGGCGCACCGAACCGCTTCATCTGACACTAACAGAACATGGGTGATTTTAAAAGGGATGACCTTTATCATGGCACCTGTGGATGACAGATTGCGCTGCACTTAAAGTTCTTCAGGGCCTGTCGTTTGTTATCGTCACTAACACATTTTTACTAGAAAGGTTCACAGTACCTGGTCTGTAAGTTCAATGGTTTTCTAATAGTCTTCATACCTGCAGGTGGCACATTAAACTCATAGTATTAATTTAGCAGCTACTTTTAGCATTAAAAGAGGCATTAGATGCCCCCGGGCCCTGAGTTTTCTGGGGAGAAAAACGAGCTAATTATGCCTCATAATGTTTCTGAATCGCCATATATTGGCAGACTGTATCATCCAACATTACAGAAGCTGATGAGACCGAAGTTCTGAATTCAAACAGGCATGCACGTTCTCTGAACGCACTCTTACATTGCCTTGCAAAAGTATTCACACGTTTTTCAACATTCTGTGACCTGGCAACCAAAAAAGAAACGGTGAGTTTTGTTGTATTTTATGTGAGTGACCAACACAGAATAACGCATGATTGTGAGAGAGAAGGAAAATGATGCATGGTATTTGAATCAAAACCAAACAAGTGTGCTGTAGATTTGTATTCAGTGCCCCCTGGGTCAATACTGTAGAACCACATTTTGTTGCAATTACTGCTGCGAGTCTGCAGATAGAGACATATTTGTTTCCATTTCTTTTAAAACTGTTTAACCTCAGACTGAATGAAGAAAACTTCCCTTTTTAAGTATGGCCACGTGTTCTTCGTAGTGCTTCCATTGAACCCAACTGGACTTCTTCATGTTTCTTTAACAGGTTTTATCTCGCACCTCAAAGCAAGAGACTGTACCGCAGTGCCAGGGCGCTGGCCTTTTTACAATCAATGCTGGGAGTACACACCGGAAGTCGTTCCCGAAATCCCCAAAAGTTGCTTCTGAAATCACTGGAAGTCAGACCCAACAGGAAGTTAACAAAGTTGTTTTAAATCCACTGACCTTAGGTTTAGGTTTCCCATCAACCAACCTTAGGTTAGGGATAGCCCTCAGAGGAAGGGATAAACCATGTGTTTTAAATTAGGTTTAGTTATTAAATCAGCTGACCTTAAGTTTAACTTTCTTTAACTTTCTCTCAGACTCCACAAATATCCGGAGCCTTCGGTGTGAAGTTCCGGCATTGATTGTAAAAAACGGTGGCACCCTGCAACTGCAATAGGGTGCTTCTCGCCAAAAGGTTTCTTCTGTTTCAGAACATGAGTGGGGGGAATCAAGCTCATACGTTGTTGGCAGAACAATCACATTTGTGTATTGCTTAGACATTTTAGTCGTGGTATCATTTGACCAAAGCACCTTTTTATACGTTTTTGCCATTATCTCCAACATGCCTTGTGGAAAAATGCAAACAGAACATCTTGCGTCAAAACAAACACTTTTCTGCTTTTCACTTTTCCAGCAAGGCCAGATATGTGTAGTGCAAGAATAACTGTCTTGTCAACAGGTTCTGCCATGTGATCTGTAGCTCTGCAGCTCCTCCAAAGTTCCCAAAGGTATCTTGGCTGCTTCTCTGATTAATGCTTTTCTTGACACGCCTTTCAGCTTAGATCAATGGCCATGTCTTTGTAGGTTGCTAATTGGGGTTGAAGGCAATTTGTTGTAGTGGACGTCATTTAGAAAACAGAGTAAAGGGAGGCTGAAGACAAATGCACGGCACACATTTAAGAAATCCCAATGAAATCAATCTCAAATTAGTGGTCGTAACTTGATCAAAGGTGAAAACATTCTAGAGGTACCAAAGGTACTTTAGCAAGGCTCTGTATGCACTAACAACTATATCTAAACATTACTTCATCTGTTATGCGCTAATCTTTTTTTATTTATGCTATAATACACTCATATTCTATGTTTTGCTGTCAAATGTGGCTGAGATACAGCGTCAAAACACAGAAACATAAGAGATAAATTAAATACGTGCACCACCCTGGGCCAGACCCTGCGGATTTGCAATCATAATGTGGAAATGAAAGTACCCTCATTAAACAATGCATGATCATCTACTCAGTTTCCTCATTGCAACACGACCGCGAGTCAAGAGCGTCTCACCGCCGCTCCCAGACCTAGTTTTGTTAAACCTGGTTAATTACCGTGCGAAGTCCGCGGATCAAACGCAGGCCCGCATTAGGCAGTGTTGCACAAAGAAAAGGTGAGAGACTATTGATTTAACCTGTTATTGAACGGCTGCAGGGAGAGAGGCTTCACTGCAATCTGCCGCCCAACTGTGTCCGCTCTCCCCTGTTTCAGTGCACCACTTTTCCAGCAAATACACTTTAGCAGCAGGAAATATGTTGCAGCATGAGTGATTCCTGCCCTCAGTCCTGCAACTCCTGTACGAAACAAAAAATAAAAAATAAAACAAATAAATTACTGACTAACTGCAGGTAAACGCATTTGTTTATCTACTGTCCGCGTGTGTACAAAAAGGATGTGTTGTCTTGACGCCACCGTTTCCGGTCATTCAATCAGCGGCGCTTTTGCCGGATGAATGCTCATTGATGCAGCGCGCTGAATGACACTTGAAATCCTCTGTAATTTTAGTGAGTCATTTAATCTACTGTGTGATAAAAAAAAAACGGCATTTTGATTGTGGCATAATTCCAAGTCTCGGAGAAGAAGAGGGAAAAAAAAAGTAAATGCTCCTGAATTGCTGCTTTTGGGTAATTTTAAATTCCCCGTAAAGAGTGGTGAAATAATAACACGGAGCTGCATTCAAGAGGTTTGTTATTATACAAAGTGCTCTGGAATTGTATAACACTACTTTTATGCATGTCATTTTTGAGCTTTGGTGGGAATTCATCTGTTTTTTGTTGTTTTTTTTAGCTGGGAATATACAGTTAGTACAGAAACAGGAATACAACCTTCCACCTCAATGAGTAGAGCTTTGAAGGTATTTGCATTCAAAGCTCACATTTGTTGCCAGATCGTTTTGTTGTCTAGTCCTAGCTCCCATGCCAGAAGCTTGGTGATGGTGTTACTGACAATAACTTGCACAAATGACATTTATGCAGATACTTTTGAGTTTTGGTGTAAAGTTTTGACCTTATGGAATAAATAATACCTTTTTTTCTTTACTTCTACACCTAGTTGTAGTTAAAAAAAAAAACATTTAAAGTTGCATTATTTTTGTATTATCTGCCCTTACAAAACCTAAATGATAAACCATTGAAGCCAAAAAATTATGCGGCGCACAAGTGGATGAACTGTATGTCAAATTCGAGGATTTCTCTGCGAGACAAAAACCCGCTTTATGAATGCGAAACAGAAAAATCCCATTGCAGCTCAGCTGATTGTTTCCGTGTCTGTTTGCATACGCGCAGTCAATCAGCCGCCATATTTGCGTCTGATTATAGCAAAAGGTAATCCCCGAGGAAATACTACAAACCCGCGACATTAAGCCTCTCAGCCCATGAGCAGCAGGGCACCTTTTTTTTTTTCTTTATTTTATTCTTCACTAAAAATATGTGCCCACTCCTTCATGGCTGCCCAGCTGTCAGCAGGAAGGGCACTCGCTGGAATACAGCTGCATATGAACATAACACAAACTGCCAAGTGTGATAAGACTGGGAATGAGGCTTCGACACCAATTTTGCTGACAGAAGACAAATGACTGCTGGTGGACTTGTCGTTGGTTGTTTCGTGCAGCTGAGGAAGCCTTCCTTTTGTTTTGTGTTTTTTTTTTTTTTTCCCTCCTCCCTCCGTCTGTGTGAGCGTTATTTATAGTCTGTGCATACGGATGGTGATTGTTGCTCTTAACAGAGACATGGGCGAGTAATCTGAGGTGAAATGTATTTTAGAAATGGCCAACTGCTCTTATAATAACCGTCTAGGCTTTTTATTCGCATACATGTGCACGATTATGTCACGCATATATGTTTTTTACTCGTAAAAATACCTAAAAGAAATGCTCCAAATTAGCCCCGGACCAAGCTTACCCACTGCTTCCCCCCCCATGCACAAACAGCAAGACTCAGCAACTTTGGCTTATGAGAATATTTCACATTCTTACACTAACTTCTTTCCCTCTTTTATCTGCTACCGAGTTAGAGGTCCATTGTAAGGGAGCCCCCGGGGCTGCTGTCCTCTTTGCCACTTGAGCTCGCCTTGTTGTCGACTCAGCGTGTCGGACAGGCTTCCCGGGCAGCTACAATGCCACGGCTGACATGCCGGGTGGTTAGAAGCGTATGAGTTTGTGCAGGTGTTATGAGGTCAGTGGTTGCCAGAGGCCGGACGCCTGAGAGAGAGAGATGGAGAGAGAGAAAGGGGGGGAGAGAGAGAGAGAGAGAGAGAGAGAAAGAGCACAGTTCCCAGCAGCCACCTGCTGTGCAGCCTGGTGCGCTGCATATTGCCCGATCACAGCTATGGGAAGGTGGGGGGGGAACTAAGAAGAAGCAAACCCATTGGAGGCTGACGCATAAATAATGAAGGTTTTGTATTAATTACATCGTAGTTTTCTAGGCACACTGAGGTTTCCAATTAGGGCATAGCTTTTACCTGCTCACTCGGGCAGATCTTTGGAACGATTTTATGTTTATCTTCAAACAAAAGTCCAAAACATCACAAGTGAAATAAATCCAGATATTCTTTTGACAATCGCTTAAATTGCCATTGCGTTCCACTTAATAGTGAATCTAGCAGAGATAGCACCGTTAGCTACAGAAGCGTTTCTCTGTGCCGGCACGAAGGCTTTCAAAACCCTCCAAAGTGCAGCATGTTTCATTACAAATAAAAGTTGAAACAGAGACATTTTTCTTTAGTTCGTTCAACCCTCCTGTGGTACAAAAGAGACCCATAGCAGACATTTTGTTTTAATACCGCTCACCTTCATATCCAAAGACCAGGGCCCCTCAATCTCGCTTGATGGATTTCTTATATTTAACATCAAAATCTGAGTATTAGCTACCATTCGCATGCAGACTCATTCGAGCAGCCTGGTGGTTTGCTTTATTCCTTGCAAAGTACCGTCAGTAGTAATGTTATTTAAAAACGACACAATATGCCGTTTACAGTCTTTTTTTCCCCCATTTAAACCCAACATAATGCAGTGGAGGTTTCCCCACTGCAGCACGCCGGATCCGGACGTGACTCTGAGAAAGCACCTCTTGTATCCTAATGAACTACAGTAATGAACTGTGTAAAATTATGCATGCGATTAGAGTTTTGTTGAACAAGCCATTTGAGCAGCAGCTATAATAGCCCCCAATTTTATGGCTGGATTTACAGGCAGTAATCATCTCACAGTCCCCGCGCCAGATCTCATTCGGTGTGACTGGAGTTTGAGGGTGATTATTTTTTTTTTTTTTTTTTTGTTAATGCTCCTGTAATTAAATGCATGCTTAGAGTCTCCGAGCGATTTCAGTTTCTGACAACTAATTGCTCTCAGGATCAGATCTCTGCAAGAATGAGAATCGAATCTGCAGATATTAAGCGCCACCTTTTAACACAACAGAAAACAATGTTAATGTTATTACCGTCGATGTATAACTGCAGTCTTGAGAAAATGTATGTGGCCCTTGTTGTTCACCGGAGTCCCAAAGCCTCGGGAATGGCTTTGAAACCCTTTTAAGACTGAAAGATGCCATAAAAGATGTTTCTCATCTTTTTCGTTTTGATGTTTTAGCCTACTCCATGTTCTCAGACTGGTTCTCTTAAATAATATCTTGATTCCACAGGTCTGGCAGTAATCAGGCAGCGTTGTGGCAAGTGAAACCGAACCAAATAAACCGTGGTTGGGGGGGCGACTGCTCCTTTCAACACACGGCTAAGCGGTGTCCGGAAATCTGTCCGGGAGCAAATAGTTTTTCCACCTCTTGCTGGGAGTTTTGAGCCTAAATGTTGTTTTCTCATAGATCCGTCTCGGTGCAATTATTAAACATTTGCACGAGTGAAGCTGAATAGGAAAATCACACTCCTGCTGTTCACACCTCTGAGCAATCATGGCTCTGAGCGAGAAACAGCCCGGCCGATTCATGCTGTCATGCAACACCTTGCGAACACACTGCCTACATACAGTATCTGAAGGCTCGCACACGTCGACTCCGCAGACAAATTGTCCGTAACGAAAGCGGCTCAACTTACTTGAGAGCGGAGGAGCAACAAATAAATAAATAAAATGGAAAAAGAAAAAAAAAAACCTTGAAACAACAGCCAAAGCACCAAGAAAGACATCTTATGAGAATAGGTGAAGTGCATGGACAAAAAGTGAGATAAGGATGGAAAGAATACACCCTCCTAATTGGTTTTGACATGATTTACTAACTTAGGGGAATAAAAGGACTCTCTGCCATCACGGTTCTGCTGAAAACAATGGTCTTAGTCCCGTAGCAAGTACCAGACTCTGTTACCGTGGGCCTCACCTTGATTGTCCTTGATGTCCCACGGTGTTTTTAAAGCGCAGCGTGAACCCGGCTGGACATCGTGTAACAAAGCAAAGAGGACACCAACAGTATAGCTGTAAAAGCATAATTAACGGGCTTTGAAGAGGAGAACTGGATTCTAACCCCTGTGGTAGCTTTATTAAAAGGTTGAAGAATAAGAACAAACTGTAAAACCAATATTAGCGTTTGCGTTTTTGGAGAACATATTTTAAAGATAGAATTTAAAAAAAAATTAATTTGCTTTGAGTAGTCCAGGGTCAAACCAGATCAGATTATTGTTATTTTTTGGGTTTGTACAAACACAAGGGCAGGAAACTGCTTCTGAATAGGATTTTAAGTGGATCAGAAGACCACACTGCAAGGCTGCAGTCCTCATTAGAACAAGTCAAGTTTCTATAGCTGTGTATGCTTGGTGAAGTGCTGCAGTTCTTTAAGGAGACCAGCTCTCTCAGTGACTGCACCAAATTGGCCTCACAATGCCATTTTATTTTAAAAATGGACACTAAACCTCTTTTAAAACCAGGTAATTGGGATGGGGTATATGTACTTAACCTGAAATGAATGTCCACCAATTACTTATTTAGTGATTAAAACCAAGCCTTAATCAGTTCTGACTAGTGACCAAATGCAAAAAAAAAAAAAAAAAGACAATATCAAATGCTCTCAGATTACCTTTTTTTAATTTATAATCTTTATTATCATTGTAATATACATTCCAATTAAATTTGTTCTCTGCATTTAACCCATCCCCTTGGGGAGCAGTGGGCTGCCACTGTGCGGCGCCTGGGGAGCAATCTGGGGTTGAGGGTCTTGCTCAGGGACCCAGAGTGGCAGTCTGTGGGAGTTTGGCAGGTTCAGGAGTTTAACCCTGAACCTCTGGGACACAAGCTCAAAGCTCTAACCACTAGGCCACCACTCCTGTTATGGAGGTGAAATATAATCTGTGCCAAAATCACAGGTCCGCCTGGCACACTTCCCACTAAACCTTTTGTGGAACAAATACGCTTCAACTGATTCAGTCCAGATCTGCTGCAGTTATAGACAAAATATGCATCTATAACGTTTTCAGACGTGTTTTCTTGGTGTTTTAAACTGTTTATTTAAAAAAAAAATAGGAGAGACTAATTTTTATCTTTTTTTCTTTGTTTAATCACCTACAAATCATACATGGTGACGTTTGCATCCACTGTTGCAAAAGTCACCATGTATGATTTGGAAAAATATTTTTCACGCTGGAAAAATATTCTTCAATGCCTGATTTTCACACAGATACAAAACGTTTGCATTTACACTTTAGAGATGTGGAGCTGAACTTGATTTATATCAGGTATGTAATTCCAGACGGAAATTGCTCCCAAACCCCTCTGGGCTTAACTGAATCACTTAAGTCACATAAAGTCTTAGTGGTTCCTTTTAACATATCAAGATATTTGAAAATGCAACAGATATAAATCCAGATATAGTGCAATCACTATTAAAATGTGGCAGGACTTTTTCTCAACTGCATATAACATGTCATGCATATTTACTTTTGCTTTAAAATGTTTTGTTTGTGTAAATATTAAAGGATCATTCCTACAACTTTTTCATAAAAAAAAAAAAAATCAGAAAATTATTTCTAAACAAAAAGAAAACAAAAATAACTGAATAAATAAATAATAGAATTCTGGAATAAAATGCAACATTGCTACTGAGTACTAAAAGCCTTCCTGAACAAACTAATTCTTAGGTTTGGATTTAAAAAAAAAAAAACAGGTCAACGACTGAGCTGAGATCCAGAGGATCAGAGGACCCCAAGGTTTATATTTATCTTTAGGAATGTTCAAGAAGAACTGAATCGATGGCCATGAAGATTTGCCACGTGGGCAGAACCTCAATAAATGACAAATGTAGGATGGGGCCAGCTTTAAAAAAGAAAATCAGAAGTATAAACTCTAAAACCAACATACGGCCAGTGGAGGGGTACCACAACGGGGTGAAACGTTCACATCTAAGAAGGTCTATTAAAATACCTGCTGCCACATTTTGGACCAACTGAAGGCTGCTGAGGCACGACAGAGTTCAGATCAAGGCAAAACGTGAAAGCCAAGAAATCCAGTAAATCTGAGCACTGGACGGTTGAAGTACCTAAACTCTAAACTAATCGAACCATATTTCCATCATGGCACCACCCTGGGTTAAATACCCTTTAATTCAACCCTAGGAACCAAGACTCTTCAATTTGACCCATTTGATATGCCAAAAATCTCATTGCTTACTCACCTCTGACATTGTTGACATCGCCTCTCCTTATAGATGTGAAGATGAATTGCACAATACCAGTTTTCACAATTTCAACTCAGGTAATGTAAAAGCAGTGGTTATTCCTCCTCCTGCATCTGGCGAAACCCAACATAAAAAAAAAAAAAAAAATGCTTTTCCAATGCAGCATGTGAATGAGATCTAAAGCTAAGATAAATTGTTCAGCAACAATATTATGCATTCATGTTTCGCACTGCGGAGCATTAGAGTTTTAACATATAAACAGTCTATTTAGATGGCGTCAGATGGAATCTGTCTGCTAAAGGTCTATCTGCACGACATCAGATTTATTTTATGTATTAGCACAGGATTTCTAGGCTTATGCATGTGATGGAAGAACTGGTGGGTCTACTCATGCGAAGTGTTTCTCGCTATTCATAAACCAGGAGGTTTGCCAAATAAATCTGTGGGTAAAATCCTTCCTGAAACAAAAGTAAAAAAACAGCATTAAAAATGACAGCCATTGCCTTTGATGTATTCAAAGCTCCCCGTTAGCTCTCAGAATGTAAGTGTAACAGGGTTTTTGGTGCCATATAATATCTGGAGTGTGAGCTGCAGTAGCAGTGCATCATGATTAAACAGTTGCGTGGGCAGGAGCGAATGAGCACCACATTTGTCACCAGAAGAGTTTAGCGTCCGTCGGAGCCTGCCAGTGGAGGTGCGTCTGCCACCGAGCGGGAACAGAACAGGCCAGATTGCGAGGCGAGGGAGGCCTTGGCACGTGACCAGGCGAATCAGAAGCGCTCCTCTGATCTCCCAATGTGCCGTTGAGCCGCCCTATTCCCTCAATGCAACGCCAAACACCTGCCTGGCCCGACTGTTAGACTCAAAGCTCTGTCATTGGCGTAGGCCGTCCAAATGGGGACATGCTCTGCTTTCAATAGCGAACAGTACTGACTGTGGGGGGGGGGGGGGGTGGCAGGTGGGGGGTGATTGATGACAGTCTTGAGCTACTGCAATAAATACTGGATGTGTTCATTATATCCTTTCTAGTCCCACTCATGTTCACTAAACTGGAAGTTAATGATTGCAGCAATGAAATCATTTTTGGTTGCGTCTCTGTCGCCAGTGGAAAACGTTAAACATGAGCATGTGTTGCTGAACGGAAGACTGCCAATTTGTTCGTCTTTGAGCTGTCGACTCTAAATTTGAACACATTAGAAAAACAGAAAATTGCTGTGGTAAAATAAAAAAAAATAAAAAATAAAATAAAGCATAAATAGCTTTTGTAATTAATGAGGCTTTACGCTCTTTTCAAGGAGTGTGGATCATCATTGCAAAGGCAATCGTTGGCAAAAATGTTTGAAATACTACAACCCAATATTGGAGACAAGAAGATGGATTATCTTGGGTTCACCAAACAAGACGATAAAACTTTATTGATACTTTCGGAAAACTCAGAAGCCCAAATTTTACAACTCACAAACCCTTTTAAGAAATGTGTAGTTTTGTAAGTCTATATATCAGGGTTAATGCCCCCAAAAATGTGAAATTCACCTTTTTTGTGTTTTCCAAAAAATATATAATATATAGAATAAATATTAAAGATAATTTTAAAATATTTATTACAAGTGTATAATTTGCCTGTTTAGGTTTAGCCTAAATACCCCCCCCCCTTTTTTTTTTATTATGGAGTATCCAAATTACTGCCAAACAAGCAATTCAGAATTAGTAGCAACATTTAAGCAGTTATTTATTATTCATCTGTTATTTAACCTAGTGTGTAAGTCTGGTGTACCATGTCTACCTGCTTTTTTTCCCCCCCAATGTCATGCCTGAATTTCCCCATTGTGGGACAATAAAGGTATTTCTATTCTATTCTGTTCTACAACAGGAGGGCGACACTTTCGAGAGCCACTGCAGACACAAAGACCCTTCATATCCAGGGCCCCTAATAATAGCTCACATTTACTCCACCAGACAACGTCTCATGCTGACAGCGACAGCACAAAGCTACATGAGTCAAATTCAACGTTCAAGACAAATCATGTTTTAATATAGCGAGAGCTATAGTATAATATATTGCATGCCTGGTAAATATAAAAGTATTTTACAACGGGCTGGGAATGGAAGCATCAGTCAGGTGTGAAACTAAATTAGAAACGTTCGCAACCAAAATCGCTTGCAATTGGCAAAGATGGATATTAACATCCTAATGGAAGGCATGTTTCAGAAGAAAGACACGACGTGTCGTGGCGGTTCAAAGGTGTTTTAGCAGTCGTTTAGCGGGAGAACACCGAGAACACCAATACAGTCTTCATGCCACGTCACTAAATGATGGAAATCCGACAGCAGCCAGGGTATTAAGTTATTGGAACAGTGAGCAGCTTTCAGAGTGGACGATAAAAAGGGTTTTGCAGGTAAGTGATGAAATAAAAGCAAAAGTGACAGGAGTTGTTTCAGCACGACAGTCGAAGGCACGTTAGACAAAGATGTCTGGATTGGATCGGAGGGAGGGAGAAAGGTAGGGGAGTATGGGGGTGGGGGGGGGGGGTGACAGATAAATGAGGCCATCTCTAGCTCAGGGAGGTGGAGAGAGTTAGTTGCAAGATCCCTCGCGATCTGTACCTGCCAAGTCCCTACCCCAAACAGCTGCTAGTAACTCTGAGGCTGCGTAGCGGCTCGCGCCCTCAGCACATCCGTCTTTTTACGGAGTCTAACGCAGCTGCATCCAGATCTGTTTGTGCTGTTTGGTGCAGCATTTAACTTCAACAGCATCGGCGTCCTTGGAGGTTTATCAGTCATGGAGTATTTACGGAGGAAACAAAGACTCTTCTCCTGTGATCACCCTTCAGATTTAGTCCTGTTAGATGTTTTAGAAGGCAGACACCGTGGCTGTCATGTGTTGATTATTTTGCTCCAGATAGATGGCATCTACACAACAACCCTTCTGTTTCAAACTTGCATCTGTGTGGCGCAGTAGAAACATTTTTTTTTTTTTTTGGCCTAAGCATTGATAGTGGTGTTAAAAAACTCCTCACTTGTCCTTTGTTCGTACCCCACCAACAAGTTGATGGTCGCTTACGAGCTGACCCACCTTCCATTCATCCCCACTCGGCATGAGCTGCACCTTCATTGGTGGGGATATTTAAACTGTCCGGTTTGAGCCCTACCCAGCATGCCTTGCGCCAGGATGCAAAGCCATTAAAGATGTTCTGTTAACCGAGGAGCATGGGTGTTCTCTCATTCATAAACTAGAAAAGTGTCTCAATTAGCTTTTTATTTGTTGTGTTTTTTTGACTGGCCCACAGCGATTTGCATGTTTAATAGGATCCCTCTGTTGGGAGGATGATGCAAGTTTTCTTAAAAGGTCGTCAGAGAATAAATATTAAGATGTAATCAAATTTATCCTCACAGGAATACATTTAGAGTCCTTAATGTGTGGTTTATTATTTCTTTTTTATGTATATATTAAATCCTCATTTGAGACTGAAAAAGACTAACGAATTGCTCTTTTTTTTTTAGAGGTTAGCAAAAAGTGATTTTAGCAGCATGATGAGCCAATGATAGCAGTTTATTTCCCAATGTGACCCCCCCCCCCCCCCTCAGCACTTAGCCTGCAGTAGGCTGTTTATGTTGCAGATGAAAGCTCTTGTAGCTCGTTGCAAACGTTTGCAACACCACCTAAAAGAGAGATGAACGATGAGTGCTGGCTGCTCAGGTATAGCCAAGCCATGGCAGTCCGTTGCTCATGGAAAAACACCCAAAACAAGCGGAGATGTTCGTGTAGATTGGGCCCCATTTGTCAACCGTACACATTTTATTTTAATATGATTACAATTTTTAAGTGCCATAAAAACACATTCATCATCTCAATTTCTCACATTTCTTTTGTCACACTTAGGTGTTTCAGATTTCACAAGTTTGACAAATCAGTCAGCAATAACCTCAGTAAATACAAAAAGCAATTTTCAAATGGTGATTTAATTTAACAAAGAGAAAAACGCAGTCTAAACCGTCCTGGCCTTCTGTGAAACTAAACCTGTCTCCCTTGTCAAATGAAGAATCAAGTGTGACGAACCACTATTAGTTGGGGTAATTTCACTAGCCACACCCAGGCTGGTGTTCTGCCTGAAATGTGAAATCAATGAATCCATTAACAAGAAACTGCCTGACAATCGTAAAAAGGCCAAGAGATGTCAAAAAAGCAACACATGCTCCAACCTAAAACAGATAAGAAACAGACACTCGTATGAATCAGTCTGAAAAGGCTTACAAAGCCATTTTTAAGCCTCTGGGACCTCAGCAAACCGGTGAAAGCACAAAACAACTAAACAACAGAACAACGGCTAAAGCACCGAAGGCCTCGACTGCCTCACTTAGGGTTGTGATTCAACAGTAAAAATGAAACTGTGCAAAAAAACAGCATCCACGGCCAAAATCACTTCTGAGCTAAAGGAACACCAAGGTCCCATTGGCCAAAAAACCTCTAAGTGAGACAAGATTTGAGCTTTTGCCTGTCCAACTTTGCTTTCCAGTCAAAAATCTTGAAGGACAATGTCCGGCCCTCAATTCATGACTAAGCTAATTTGCTCTTGGATAATACAATAAGATAAAGATGCCAAGGGCATTAGTAAGTTCACTTCTGAATGTCAAAAAAAAAAAAAAACATAACAAAATGAAGGTTTTTGTAGTGGCCTAATCAAAAACTGGTCTTAAATGTGATTGAGAATGCCATTAAACAGGCGGTTTATGCTTGTGAACCCATCACTCTAGCTGAATTAAAGCAATTCTACATAGAACCAAACCTTCTAGGCCAACATTCTTCTATAGTGACAACCATGTGTTATATATAGGGAGCAAATGTTTTCTCTTGATGTCGTGCATAGCCAGGATCTCTTAATATCATGTCATGATCTGACACACAAGAAACGGAGAGAGTGAAGTTGCTAGTACTTCTTCATGGCACCGTATGATGACATCCAACAACTACCGGGACTTTAGGTCATATTTCAATAACTATCGTAGGACTCAATCACCCGATAACTCTGTCATGATCCTTGGGTGTTTGATTTTTACCGTGTGGATTTAGTTTGTGGATTCTGTTAGTTCCCTTTTGTATGATTTTTAGCATCACTGTCTGTTAGATTTCTTCCTGTGTTTCCTCCCTATTCTGCCCCCGTCAATCATTCATCCTCCCCTTGAGCTCCTTGCCTTCTTTGCGCTCACCTGTTACCCTTATCCTCTGATTACGTTCATCTGGCTCCTCACTCATCTTGCAACTTTATCCTGTGTATATATAGTCCTTGTTTCTTCTCATCCAGTGCTGGTTCGTCTGCTTACCTCTGTGGTTTTCTCCCTCAGGCTTCTTTGTTTCTCCAGGCCTCCATTTGAGTTGCTGGACTGCGACATAAATTATTATTTATGGAATAAAAAAAATAGTTATGGAAAAACAAACATGAATGTTGCCTCTCCTAAAACAAAAGCACATATTGTGAAAAGTCCAGTCACTGGTGTATTTTAGACCATCACACTTAAAGTGTTTCCTTTGTATATGTAAATAAGAGATTAAATTTCATTGTATTGGTGGGTATCATATGCAGTTGTGTAGAAAATTATTTGAATAGTTGAATAGGTGTATTCGCACAATTTCTATGTTTTTCGAGGTTAAAGTACAAATACTACAAAAATGATAAATTAACATCAAACTGTTCAGGTCTGCAACACTCAGTTTGAATTGTTCATTTGACAATTGAATACGTCCTTTGTGCTTAAACTGGCACTCAGCAGTTATAATACTGAGATCCTCTGGTCTAGAAAATTCCTGAGAATTACAGTTTGTAACTTTGAAAGAGTATGTTGTTAGCGCAAGAAAACCTCCGTGCACGAGTGGAAAGTAAACTTATTAGAACTTTAATCACAAAAAAAGACAGATTTTTACATCATAAAAGGTTACGGAATTTGAAAAGATAACTGCTAAGGGTCATTTATGCAACAATACATCGCTAAGCACGAGCTTATGGCATTCAACACAAGAACAAATGAGTGAAATTTTTAATCCGGCTCACAGCAGTCATTAGCTGACAGAAAATTACAAGAGTCTCTACAAGGGACTGCTCAAAACAAAGGCAAGCTGATTGGATGGGCTTGCTACAAAGACCTGAGATCTAATTGTGGTAAAAGAATCTTTATGTAGCAAAGGAACTAATTGCAACTGTGCCACCTTTCATTAGTATGCAGCCTGTTTGAAATCGTCAAACAAAGACGTCTGTTAATGGTGTGTAGGAAATTAATGCTCTTAAAAGGCAGAAAAGAAAAGAAACGATATGTCGCTTCATTTAACAAGCGTGACAACGCCTGAAGTCAGAAGATCCCATGATTACACTTTCTGACCAAAAATAGAAAAGAAAATGAACCAAACAAACCCGCAGGAGGCTTCAATTGACAATGCCAGCCATTTATCATTTTTTTTCCTTCAGCTGACGAACAGATTTAGGAGCAAATACCTGAGCGTAGACGGGAAAGATTCCTGTACCCAGCTCTTCTAGAGCATCCATCCTGGCAAGGAAATTTACAAGATCTTAATGGTGATATCTCATTAGCATTTAATTCCATATTTCTCTAGAACAGCATCAGAAGCCAGACGCTGTGTTTTGTTGTAAAGAAGAGTAAATTGATTGGTTTGCATCAAACAGATCTCCACCCCATATGGGGCCGTCTTAAAAAGTGCTTAAAACCTGGAAAGATAGCGGAAAACCATCATCACCGACGTTAAAAAAAAATTTAATCAGCAGAACATCTTGAATGACTGTGAATAGGTACCACTGAAACACCTGGTAAAAGCAAGTGAAATAAAGTTGTGTGAATAACAGTAATTCCAGGAAGTTAAGGTAAGATCCTGTGAATGTAGCAAAGAGATCTCAAGATAAGATTAAACTAATTCCTGGCTGGCAGCTTGTTCTGAAAGAGACACACATGGGTCTAAATCCCCCCAAATTAGCCATATCCTGTGAAATATCCATCCTGCCATATCTACAGAGCAACTCTGTCTAACATGTACTGGGATGATGGGTGGAAAACATACAGGGTGCTGTTGGATCATTTTTTGTGACATCATCATCTTATTGCAAAATGTTAGCAGCTGAATTTGCCATTTTATGGCCAGAATTATACATACCCCACTGGAATGTTAAATGGCCTGTACTTGTACAGCGCTTTATCTTCTCCAAGGCCCTTAAAGGGCTTTATACAACATTCAGTCATTAACTGAATAAGATAATAATACGATGTGTGAGCACATCTGTAACTTTTTTCAAGACAAGCTGACATTCAGTATTTGGTAGTTATTCGGGATCAGCGTGTGTTTTTAACGGTCTAATAGCATTTAAAGGACAAAACAAACATGTCAAATCTTGTCTGCGCCTTTTTCACTGTTGTCCCACATTTGGTTATATGCGATCTGGTCACCCAAGATGGTTACAAGACGGATGATATGAAAATGGGTCAAATTTGGCAATTCAAGTAATCTGTAATAACTGGTTAGAGAATCTTAGAATATTTTTTCCCCATTTCAGATGTACAACATTTGAGTAAATTATGAAGGAGCTGGGCATATAAGCTGCACATACTGTATGGAACCTTTGCGTTGAAGTGCTTAAGTGTTGAAGTGCAACAGATGGGTTTTAAATATCTAAAAATAAATCTGGCAGCTGGAGTTCTAATTTTGCATGCTACAGTTTCAGTTGCATAGAAAGGCGATTCCGGGGCGTGATACACGTAAAGGCTGTGGTCATCTTCTTGTGATGGAAAGAAAAAGATCACACACTTGAGCTTATTCTCATAAATTTACATGAGCAAACCAGAATAACTGTGCTACAACTTTGCCGCTCCCTTATCAATTAGCCAAACACTAGCCCATTCTCCCAGAACTACTTCTCCTGAAATAAGGAACGACAGAAAAATACCAAGAAATAAATAAAAAAATTTATATCATTACTTTTATAATACCTTAACTGTGATTTTAATTGTTGGGTTTACTTAAGGCTGTGTTACTTTGACCTTTGTAATACCTGAGAAGTATTAAGGAAACAATTTCTCACAAGACGTTAATTGGCAAAAATTTCAATTTGCTGAGGACCATAAACACTTAGCAGAAACTCCAAAAAAGTAGACCGATTAATTAATGTTTACCCAGTTCCTCAATGACAGACGGATTAAGATAGGAAGGGTGTTGGATAAAGTGCTGCACCATTCTGGACAGTGCTTTCCGTCTAATTCTCTATATTATGATCAGAAGCGGCTCCATTCAGTTGGAGTATTTGCCCAGACAAAAAGGTCAGCTCAGCAGCTGTAATACTAAATTATTTTGGTGAATTATTAAAGCAAGTCTTCAAATGAAAACATTGCATAAGCCTATAGAAACTATGTGTTGGTGAATGCATACCGCAATCAAGGCTGAAGGTGGACCAACGGAATATGAGTATGATTGTTTAGTTTTGTTTTTTTTCCCCCATGCCAGGCGGCGCATTATAAACCTCTAAACCATCAGTTCATCTGCATTAAAATCTGCCAAAAAAAAACAAAACACAACAACCCTATATCTGGATCCTCTCATTGATTTGCATAATTGGAGATTGTGGCTGGGTGCTTGTTATTCATTGACACGACGCTGCAGAGAGGCAGATGGGGAGATGTACTGAGCTGACTGTTCCAGTCTCCGTCGGAATAGAGGGGTGGCTATGTTGTCTCAGAAAAAAAAAAAGAGAAAAATAGACAAGCAACCAAATGCTAAGATCATCACAATATCTGACGCACTTTATTAGTTTGTTTACATTTTTGAGCCCCGATTTTTAGATTAAAATGCATGCAAGCTAACGTCTGAGAAAGAGCCCATTAAACAGCCGCAACAACATCCAAGCAAAACTAACCGGTTCTGCTCTCCCAAGGCAAAATTTAAGACTCGTGAAAATGAGCCATGTGTGGTTTACCAACCAGAAGACCTCTAAAAGACCTCAAAGTACACAGGGCACCAGACTGAGATAAGGCTGTGCTAACTGGCATATCCATCTCCTGTGCCATCTATCCGACTGAAGAGGGGAGCAAACATGTCCCTCATGCATGAAGAGAAGAGCAGCGCTCTGTAGTGAAGAGACAGAAGGCAAAGAGGAAGGGTGGACAGATGACTTCATCCTGACAAGGGTCTCCACTGAACACACATGTTTGGTTACAATCTGTGACTTCAAGAGGGCTATGTAGCCTGTTTTTCAGGCCCTGAATTCACAGTAAATGTTGTATTATTTTTTTTTTCTGTTCCAAGTTCTTACAAATATTTTATGTAAAAAAAAATGCTGACTTTTCTAGTCTCAACTTTGCAGACTTCTCCATTTTTTGACTATTGTTTTAAAATAGAAAAAAAAAATTCTACAGTTCAGCACTAATTTAGGGTAGATATTTCAACGTTAGGTTGGCTTTAAACAAGAAACCTTTGGTAAAAAAAAAAAAAAGGAAAGATAGACAAGAAAGAACATTGAAGGAACTTAGTGAGGTAGGCAAAATAGAAGGTAGGATACTAGAAAGGGAATAAAACAAAAACAAGCAGTGGCGGCAGAAACAAAAAAAAGAAGGAATGATACAATGAAGGAAAGATGATGAGAGAAAAGAAGTAGGACCACAGCAAGGGAAGACATATGGCACGTAGGACAGAAATGAAGGAAGGAAGGACGGAATGAAGGAAAGATGGATGAACAATGAAGAGATGACAGTAGGACTCAAAGAAAGAGGAAAGGCTAGACATGGGTAAATGAGGAAAGGATGGATATGAATGAGGAGGGGAAATGTTGGACATGACGGAGGGAAGGAAGAAGGATGCATGGAAAGATGGTTATATGAGGAAGCAAAAAAAAAAAAAAAAAAGCAAGTAAGGAGACTAAAGAAGAAAGAAGGAAGGTCACCTAGGGTGCCCAAGTCCAGTGTTTGAGAGCTACTATCCCGCAACTTCTAGCCGCATCCCTTACTCAACAAACCTGAATCAAACGGCTGAATTCCCTCATCAGCGGGTCATTCAGCTCTGCAGAGGCCTGGTAACGAGCCATTCATTTCATTCAGGTGTGCAGGACAAGAAACACATCTAAACACTTTAGTTTTGATTTTGCGTTTAGCTGCATCTCTTTCCAGGATGGAGTCATTGACAGATATATCGGTGTCACTGATGTTGTGCGTTCTTTATTTTTCTTTCCCCTATAGAAAGTGCCCCCCCATCCTCTATCTGTGATAACTGTTTCTCTTACCTGGTCAGAACCCTTAACAGGTCCATTGCTGACATCAACTTTGTGTCTGTTTTAAATCCTAAAGCACTCCTGTGCGACTGTGTTTCTCTGTCTTATTGAATTGAGAGAAACGTTTTATTTTTCTTCCTTTTTTCCAAGTTAAATATTTCGAGATGCTATTTACAAGCTTTCAGACTAATCATTTGCCCCAAACGTTAACTTTGTGGAATGTTTAGTTGAACTATGGCTAAAAAATGAATTCTCGGTAGGGTTTTTATTTGCTTGAAACTTTTAATTTTTAATGAGTAAAGTTTGTTTCAGCTTATGCAAAGTTGTGACTTGATTACGATCAGACAGAATTTGGTTAAAACCCTGAAATTTTCTAATTTCAGTGAAACCATCACTGTAGTTAAGAGGTAATATGAGGTAATATAAAACAAACATTAGACTCAATGCATTTTCTTCCATGTGTGATCACCTGTTATTGTCTCTAATGGGAATGAATGCTTTGCATCATAGGAAGTGGTGTTTCAGAAAGTGGCTGCAGTGCTGTTTACTTAGAAAAATTGCTTCTCCCAAGCGCACAGAAGCCCTCCAATCGAATACCATGATGCAACTAAGCGAGCAGTAAATGTCAGTTTGCAGTGTAGCATTAAATTCTTATTGCTGCTCAGTAATTTTCATGACGGCACTTTTTGAAAAAAATAGAATTGCCTCGGACTGCAAGGTGAGAAAATGGTATGCGGTCCTAAGTATGGATTGCAATTCTGCAGAATTACTTTGACTATAAAGGTTACTTTAAATTTCAGAAACGTGAAGGCACTAAAAGTGATTTATCAAGCATGCCTTCCCTGCCAACAAACCACTCAGCGCCACAGTGCTTGTGAACATGAACATTTGCCTGTAGATGGGTAAACCGCGGGAATTTATCGCTCCTCGCTCTGTTCCTGAACGTGACATTTGACACGGAGGCATCCGAAAAATGTGTGTTTATGAAGAGATCTGTCAATACATCTGACCTATTACCTGCAAGGGCTTGTCACGGGTACTATTTCAGGTTTACAGCCTTGCAGCGTGAGAGCTGTAGTATTGATTGCTAACCTTCAGAAACACGTCTGATGTGAGGACCAGAAGGAAGAAAGGAGGCAGAAGAGGAGTCGGGTTTTTTTTTCTTTTCGTTTTCGGCGGAATTCGGGGTATTAAATCGTGAGATTTGCAAGAAAGGGTACCGATAACTTTTCTTTGCCCCCGAATGAACATGATTTACTCAATCATTTAACTTGCTACATTTTCTAGCCTGTGGGGAGCTGCAGTTGTTTCACAAAGGGTAGAAAACCATACAATGCAAAAACCAGTAAGGGTGAAGGTGTCTTGTGTGCTCCCATGATTACAGCTTGCTAGTTTAGCTATCAGGCACATCACATGTAGAAAAAAACAACTGCTAAGACACCGTCGTTACCGTCCGTGTTCCTCCAGCTTTACCGTGACTAAGATGCTGAACTCAGTCACGGTAAAGCAATAGCTTTTCGTTGAGCTATTGCTATAAATACCTTTATGTTCTCTTCCTATAGATGATAAAGTGGGCCCAGTCTTTATATGTTTAACCCCTTCTCTCTCCTGGACCACTGCAGCTGAAGGACTTTTTGTTGCCACCAACTAAATGTTCTGTTTTTCATACCATGCACATTACTTCATAGCAGATCTGTTTAGCTGTGTGTTATCTCCAAGATGACATTAGCTCATTAATTATTTTTTTAGCAAAGTACTCCTAGACCCGTGATTCCCTTTTTGCTATCTCTGTTCTGTCTCGTCAAACACCTTGTCTGTCCCAGCAGATGGCGTCTCGTGCTGTGCCAGGTTCGGCGGGAGGCATTTTCATGTTAAAAAGGGAGTGTTCGTTCCCACTGTAGCCCCATGCATGCGGGATGAGGGATTGGAACTGCAAATCAAACTTTTACGAATTGGTATATTAACTTGAACTCAGCTGCGATATTTTGTTGCTAAGATGGGATCTCTGTATTTAGCTAAATCTGAATTTCTTCTGAATAAATCTATTTGTTTATGACTGGATTGAATTGACTCCATATTTCTTTGTAAAGAATTTGATGTGTTAGTTTTTTAAAGTGCCTTGTGAGTATGTTGGCTGTATATTGCCACTATAATAATAAATTTAATTCAAAGTATCAGTCTTCTTGTAAATATAAAGCAATAAAGAAGTATTGTCAAACCTTTTTAAGACAGTTTCTTCTTGTTGATGTTGGACTTTGTTCAGCAACAATAAGCACTGATGCAAAACAGTCACAATAAGGAGTCAGCAACGAAAAAAGTCCTTCGAACAAAGAAAACTCCACCTCACAGACCTCAGAACGACGTAAAAAAATAAAAACACACATGCTGATTCTACAACAGCTAGATGTTAAGTTTCAGACAACAAAGATCTAACGCCCCCCCACTTCCACCACCATCAACCAACATTGCTGTCCTCTTCATCCAAATGCAACCAAAGTTGTCATCAATCAATATCATTCTTCCTCCCAGCAGAGCCACCGCGAGGCAGTGCCAATGCGCTGCCGAAATAAACATCACAAACGAGCTCAAAAGAGATTCTTCAAAGGGTCTTTAAAGCCAAATGGATGGATGAGGAAAATTAGTCTGACTGAGGAGGGTGGGTTGGGACGGGTGGCAGCTCTCCGAACAAGCGCTACTAAATCATTATTTACATTCTCATGAGTTGTTTTTTTTTTTTGTTTTTGTTTTTTTTGTTTAAGGCTCCAATCCCCTCAAACTGAAGCCAGCTGTTCCCTCTTACCCTACCATGATTTTACCTCCTGACTCATATCTACTCTGGATGTCAAAAATTTGTATGTGTTCTTGTGCCAAAAGATGTGTATTTTACATTGTAAATTGTAGTGCAGGAAAAACAAGTTTTTTTTTAATATTGCTGGGTCATGTTTATTTGTTGTAAAAAAAAATAGTTTTCAGCATTTCTTAACCACTTTTGGAAACATGGGCAAAAAGCTGGACCTCAGGCTTCATTTCTCTGCTGGAAAAGGTTTGAAGCCCCTACTAGATTGTTTTGGCAAGAAATTAATTATTGATTACATTTGACTTCTACATCTTTTGGCTTTTTAGCAGCAACGTCAAAGTTTTATGTTATTAAAAATATAAAACTGCATCACAGTGTACTTCTTTTAAATCAAATTATCCTATAACCTAAAAACAGGAGATTAACAGGTCCATACTTTGATGCTGTGCCTCAAGTGTATATATATATATATATATATATATATATATATATATATATATATATATATATATATATATATATATATATATTCCAAGTCTGAGCAGGACAAATCAAAAATATTTTAATCTTGGCAGTAATTGATAGGGAGGACCATCGCTCCGAATTAATGAATCCAAAAGGGCCGCTCTTTGATGTGAGCGAGACTGTGACATTCAGATTTGAGCCTGAGTGAATCTGAACCAGATAGCTCCTCGAAAATAGCTGACTTTGGCATTGGCTGGCTTTCATCCATCACTTTTGACATCAGACAGGTAGATTTAAACTCCTGATATGGATTCTGCAGAGATCTAGCAATTGGAAACTTCGGGTCGGCTTGTTTTTTTAGTTCAATTTAGCTCTAATTGTATGATTATCATTTGTAAGGAAATGGTTTAAATAGTTTTATTTATTTATCTTCCCTCTGGTGACTCTTACATCCTGTTTTCCTGCATTATAAATGTGATACAAAACATAAGCTTATTTCTCTTAGCCACTATTCAAAATGGAAATGACAAGAAAACACACCGTTTAAAGGTAAGACGTATTTATGCTGATCTTCATAACTGGAAAGGAAGTGGGTGCAAGAACAGCTGCTTTCCCAAATCTTTCCCTACCTACATGTGAACCAACAAATACATATTAAAGGGCCAATATCCTGCAAAATCAACTATTTTGAGCTTTTAACAATGTCATTAAACAACATGCCCAATGACTGGTGAGGGGAGGCAGAGCACAGTCATTTCTGCTCAAAATTAAGACAAAGTGGCTCTTTTAGCACCTAATCTGCACAGCGATGGTCACTACTCTTTTTTTTTTTTGATACCATGCTGCAGCAGCTCAAGGGTGACCTCACATGGGGAGAGGCGGTGTTGCAGGGAAGGCAAGCATCTTTCTTCCGGGTTGGAAAAATAGCACCAGAAAACAATTACTTCACAACAAATCAATACTCCGTAGTGCCAGTAGGCAATGTTTCATCATATATATGCCTATAGTTAATTTTGGAGAGCTTGAAAAAAACATGATAGTTTTAGAACAACCAAAACTGTAACAAATGTGTTGAAAGATGACACAAAATATTAATCTTACTGCCTTATACAGTAAAAAATTTAGTATGGATGATAAGGTAAGTCTTTAAAGTACATGGTTAGATAACTGCAACACAGACCTTTTGATCTTTGGGTCAGAAGCTCTTTATATCACCCACTAGATGATGGGAGCTGGTGGTTTCCAAGGCAAAAACATTTTCTGTCTAAACCACCACAAATGCAAAGGTTTGGAGTTTGCCAAATTTGACCAACACTATAGATGGAATTAATGTGCTTTGGTTGGGTGAGAATAAGACTTGGCTTGTTTTTGCCAAGATTGCATCCGGTGGGTTATGTGAGAAGCTGGTTATGATGTGGAAAAGCACATCATACTTACTGTTGAGTACAATGGGTATTGTTGGAGCTATAGGCCCACGTCTAAAAAGTGAATTATGATCCAAAATGTTTGGTCAAAGAAGAATAGAAATTGTTGACACAAAACCATCCTATGAAACCTATGCACCTGTGAGTACCCAAAATTGTGAAATGTTAGTGTAGAACAATAAGTGCTGCCCTGCTGACAAAAGGTTGGGCAAAATGACTAACTGCAACAATGCAGACAAATTGTGTCAGTGATTTTATTTTTAAAAAATTCCAAATGTTTTCACTGCTTGAACAAATGTGGTCAAATTAATGGCTGTTTTTTTTCTCTAAAAAATATTAGTTTCAGATTATACTATTAGAATAAAAGATGAATTCATTTAAAACGTTTTAACACACCTTTACCTGCCATGCCACTGATTATAGAGAGTCAGGTATGTATGTAAATTCTGGTCTTTTTTAGGACCTTATAAAGATTTATGTCAAAACAATTGATTCTAACAAACCAATACTGAATCAAATGGAAATTTTTTGGGGCTTAGATATAAATTAGTAAACATTCTAAATTGTTACAAACATTAAATCCCTTGTTAAGAGACATCAACTACAGCAAATAGCACAGGAGCTAGTTTTGATTACCCAGTTTTCTGGAAATCATGACAGGTAGGCAGTTTTAAATGAACTGCAGTTGTCATAAATGTTGCATCGTCTAATAGGTAATAAAACAATTTATTTTCCTTTTTTTTTGTTGAAACATGAAGTCACAGCTAAAATTACTTATTGTAAATCATTTTACATAAAGGGAAAATACAAAAAAAAAAACCAACAATGATAAATTGTTGACATCATGACAAATTCAGAGGATTCAGTTAAAGGCCTTGACACTAAATACAGAAACCTACTATAAGTACCTGTTTGGGCAAGAATTAATAAGGGAAAACAGCAGTCAGGTGCAAATGAAATACACTTGAATTACTGATGAACAGCAAGTACGACAACCTCTACAGAAGCAAGAGCTTTAGCCGTTTGCTCATCTGAGTCATGCAAGCATGTGTTAACACAATGCTAAGACCAAGAGACAATAACCTTAGAGAAGCAATTTTTGCTGTCCATCAATTGGGGAAGGGTTATAAGGGATTTTCTAAAAGAAAAAGAAAAAAAAATCTGAAGTCTGTCAAATATACAGCTATAACGATTTTTTCACAAGTGGAGAACTGCCAAACTTCCTAGGCGCGGATGTCTCAGTACTTTCACTCCGAGAACCGACCGTGTAATCTCAAAAAAAAAAAAAAAAAAAAAAACACACAAGAGCTTCCATCTCAGACTCTTCAAGCGTGCACTTGGAATGTTTAAGCTTAAAGTTCATGACAGTAAAATCAGACGATGCCTGAACAATTACGGGTTGTTTGGAAGGGCTGCCAGGAGAAAGACTCTTCTGCCTAAACAACCACAATACTTCTAGAACAATGTCTTTTGTACAGCTGTGATGAAGAGGGAAATGCTTAACCATGATGCACAGTGCCATGTTTGCAGATAACAACACAACGTTTTTGGATGATTTGAGATTGTTTTACAGCCACAGGACATGGGCAGGTTTTTAGCAGTAAATTGCGGGCAAATGCAAGGTCACCTGTTCATCAGCAGAAAAGCGACCCAAACTGGGTACGGCGATCGGACTAATCTACAAGCAGAACTGCCGAAAAACTAAATTATCAAGGTGTTAAAATACTTAGCCATAAAAATGTTGCTTCTTTAATAACTTTAGCTTTAATAAAATGTGGTAACATCAAAGTTTCATGACAAAATGTCCTGAAGGACAGGACTAAAAGCAATGTATGATTGAGAGCGTGAGGAGAAAAAAACAAAACAAAACATTTTCATCAACAGGATTCAAATTTGGATCTCCAGTAATTCTAATTTACCATTAAGCCCGTGGTGCTAAGCTAAATATTCTGTCTGTCCCGTATTGAACTCCGTGTGATTAGTTAATAATTTAAGGGTTCCTAAGACTCATTAAATATGCTTGCTGGCTGGACATGTCCGGGGGGTCTTTAGTTAACAGTCACTGATATGACTGATGATTATGCAGTTAATCGACTCCTCAGTAATGTGCATTATACAGACTGGGCTGACTCCCATCTCGGCCTCATCCAGGTCTTGACCTGTCAGACCAACAGGGTCACATGTGCTGCCACGAGGGTCTGTGCCGTGGTTGCATTCACATTTAATGGGCAAACTAAGCCAGTTGACTGCCAAGAGCTTTGCAGACAACATGCATAATTTAACCTAGAAATCACTGTTTGAGCACTATTCTACATTCCACCACTTTACAGCCACAATCTTCAATGTTTATTGGGAACAACAGAATACTTCAGATAAAAGCGTATTTCTATGTTAGGAAGTTCAACACCTAAAGTTTATTGAAAATGGTTGGCATGGCTAGAAAATTGATTTTCATTGAGCTTTAATTATTGTTATGGTTTGTTTAATTTGTGTAATCTTTTGCTAAACATTAAAGCTAGTCTAATTAGATACAGGCTGTGTGCAGTTCTTAATGGAACAGCTTTCTCTGTGACTTAGAAGCGTGCTTTGACTTAGTCAGCTCAAGACACTCAAACTAAAACCCGTCGGAAAACAGATAATGTCTCCATGAATGTCTCCATGAAGACACATTCTTCAGACATTACGAAAGAAGACCTTCCCCTCTGAGGGGTTTGTCTAAGCTTAAAAAAAGCCATGTTTCTATGAGATCTGGGGTTCTCATCTTTGAGACGTCACTCGTGTCGGATTGTTGCAAGACTCCGAGGCTGTGACCTCGTGATTATTTCTCTGCCATATTAGAATGGTTAAGCTAAACTCTGACATTGACTCATTCTTAGAGGACGTTTATAGTGGTAAGCTGCTTGGAGGAGTTAAAGGAACCTGTGGGGAGTGACCCTGTTGAAGTCCTAGTGGGTGTGCACATAAATATGAACACTATTTTGCGAATGAAGAATGGGCAAAAACGTACGTCTAAGGATTGGCTGCACTGGCAGAAACATACCCCAGATGACTTGCAGCTGTAATTCCAGTGAAATTTGCAGTATTAATCTGGAATCAGATGGGGTCCTAGGCATGCCACACTTTTCAGATATTTTTGAAAGAACAACAACAAAAAAATAACTAACTATAGATTTCATTCCACTTATCCAAAGAAAAAGTAACGGTACCTTGCAGCATGACAACATTTTTATTTATTTATTTATTATTTTTTGCTGGTCACTGCAAACATTACCTATAATCTATCATTTAACTTGTAAATGACTTATTTTTTTCCTTTTAGGGATATATTAAACTCTGGATGGAGATCTGAATGTAATTTTTTGTCAAAAAAGTAAGGTGACAACACAAGCAGGTGAAGTGGAGAAGTATCCGCTATTATCTCACCCCTCAGCGTGACAAAATTAGCTACTACACGTAGTAAATTCAAATTGCAGTGGCTGCTTGCTTCTCTTGATCTTTTAAGTAAGGCTGAGGGGATGCACTCAAGGATTACTCCTGATGCAGCTAAAGACAGATGGTAAAAGGACACGACCTCAATAACAGCTGAAGGCTGAGGTTGCCCCAACTGCAAAAGAGATCATCTGAGACTGGAGGGGATCCTGCAGCAAACGGAGAAATAAACTCAGCTTAATTGGTGCAAAAAACACATATTCCACAATAAAAGGCTGGTGGCGCAGGTCAACAGGTGCGCCTAGGAGAGCTGGCAGAACGCCAAAGCAGGTCAGGAGAAAAATGTTGCTACACCTCTCTTAAGAGGGAATTGTGTTGTTGACTGGACTAGGCGGCGTTGTTTTGGAAATGATGTACGTCAAAGCAGAGTGCATTCTGGCACATTTAAGAGCATTTGGCAGCAAATCGCATCCTCGCAGCCCCTGGGAGAACCACATGCTCAGGCAACATGGGCGTGAATCAGTGCTAAGATGGACCTCTGCTCCCTTATTGGTGCAGATTAATGTCGAGAGCCAGTCAAGTGGGATAGAAAGGTGACCTTCATGGTCAGAGCCTCAAAGAGCAAAAATCATCCTCAGCACTGACAGCACTCCACACATGTTCAAAAGACCACCGCTGCAGCTGCCCGAGTGACACTGGCCATATTTCTGCTCTTTTAAAGTTATTTCTGGGAAAGTATTTTTTACCATACACAGTGTTTCAACTTTTTAAAAAAAAAATGCCTCTTTTTAGTTTCCTGGAGATAAATCATTCATCCACGATTGGCCTCCTCGAGGGGCCATGGTTCTAGAGGGATCTCGACCTGTCAGAGCCGATCTGTTTCGGATGACAACGTGGCCACAAAGGTGCCGTTGCCTGAACTCTCAGGGATGAGCTAACGTTGGCGGTGAAAGATTTACCACAAGAGAGGAAATTTAGCAGTTCAGCATAAACTCCATTTATCATCAGCACATTATCCTGCCTTCCCATCCAGGAGTAGAGGGTGAAGAAAAAAGAAAAAAAAAAAGAACAGTGGCACATCCTCGATTAATGATCCTTCCCGAGTGCATCTAACGGCATAAAAGGTGTTTTTCCTCTGCATGATTTTCCACTATATTCTTCGTGATCCTTTGTTTCCACCCCCTGCTTTTTCATGCACATTCAATCCTTAATTGCGAGAAGCACTTTCTTGTTTTAGCTCATAGATCTGTGACTCCATGCTAGCAAAGCGGATTGATATGCTCATTAATCCATGAAATCCACCACACTCTGTCTTATGTCAAATTACGAAAATATGTACGTATGATAAAAAAAATAAAAAAATAAATAAAAAACAAGCTTTCTGCATCGAAACATCCCATAATAATTTCAAGTGTTTTTTTTTTTTTTCATTTTGTGAAACTGAAAACACAAGCTGGTGAGATTGAACAACAGCAACCAGACAGTTTGATTTGCTTTAAGATTTTGTTATACACAACCTAATTCAATTTTTATTTATATAGCGCCAAATCATGAAACATGTCATCTCATGACCTTTACTTATATATGTATATTGAAAATATAAGCTTTAACAAATTTCTGACATTTTTTTTTTTTTTTTTACTACAATTGAGTTCCTTTATCAAATGTCTATGGCAACAAGAAAATGAAGGTGAAATATCAAAAACAATAAAGAAGTAACGCCATCTGGAGAAGTTTTTTAAGGTGAAATTATATGATTGATTGTGATTATATGACTGAGATGATTATTAATTTTGAGCTGTTTTTACCCTGTGGAAACATTTTATTTATTCCACAATGTGTAAAAAAAAATAAAATAAATAAATAAATAAATATATATATATATATATATATATATATATATATATATATATATATATATATATATATATATATATATATATATATATATATACATTCGTTTTCAAAAATGGTTTAAATTCCTGTAATAGACAGATTTTTTAACAGGAAAATGTTATCCTAAGCTTTGTATGACACCATCGGGATGTAAATAGGACACATTTGTATTGTATGTAACATTTGAAGCAGGTAAAAAAAAAATGCTTTGATTTTTTAAAAATCTTTTAATTTAATTTTAAGTCATGTTTTGTCAATTTAATTCAAAAATACTTTATTAATCCCAAAAGGAAAATAAACACTGGTGCAACTCATGTTTTAGAGGTTTCTTCAACGAGTTGTAAATGCTATGCTATGTATCTTAAAGGTTGGTAACAAATTATATTGCCTACAAGAAACATATTTTGCGAGGAACAAAATGTTGACCGTCCTGAAAACAAACTCAAATTTTGGATGACATATTTTCAGAACAATTTAGGCAACAGATCTGTTATTGGGGAGAATCATCACTGTAATTACAAAAACCCTAGTGATACAGGTGTGGTAAAAAGGAAATTGATCCCCTTTAAAGGGGATACACCCAAAAATCTGCCAATGACCAGAATTGGATGATTTTAAGCGATCCTGACCAGTGACCAACTAGTGGGACATGCAAAAATACAATCTTTTTCTGAGCGTGAGAACACTGTAACTCAGTATTAACAGGTCAAATCTAACTATTACCACTTTCCACTGTAGATAATGGTAGTGCGTGAAGAAGATCCAAGGTTAGTCACTTTCAGCATCAGTGAAGTGTTTGAAGTCAAAGAATGCTCAGAGTTGTAAAAAGCCATTTGGAAGACAACTGAATTTTTCACTGCCATACTGAGACATGTCTCAATCTCTACAGCCTTGAGAGACAGCAGGAGTTTCAGCAAATGACAGGAAGACTTAATGGACTAGAGCAAAGTTTTTTATGTTTTAAGCTTTTTGGCTTTCAACCTCTAATGGTTATGGGACATGAACTCCTGGCAGCCGTTGGAAGTCTGACTTTTAAGGTAAGGATCTACATTGTCTGGGGGAATATGCAGACACACCACATATCTGCTACGCACCTCTGATTTGTTGTACATAACTCAGATCTATCTAGGATTTCATCTTATCTTTAAGTTTCAAATCTAGTTTATACCTTTCTGATAAATTCATTTTCTGTTGCTTGAGAATTAACTTCAGATTAGAATAGCTTGTTTTTTTTCATTACTGATTTAGCAGGCAACTCTGGTCTATGTCTTTTTGCCACTGTCACACCTGAATTTCTCCATTGTGGGAGAATGAAGGACATTTATTATCTTAGGTATATGTGTTTCGCATAAAAGTTTCATTTTTTAAGACTTATTGCTAATCTCTAACCTTGATTAAAACTAATCTGAAACGGTTTTTACATGCAGACTTGATTGAATCTATAGGGCTTGACAACAGAGAAAAAAAAAAAAAACATTGATGAAATAGAAATCAGATTGATCAATATCGATAATTATCAAAACATTCCAAACATATATTCTAAGTGCAGCCATGGCCATTTTATGCTGTTGCTTAATGATCTATTTTTAAAAAAAGAACACTGAATTTAAACACAACCCTTTATTCAACCACCTTTTTACCAAAATTGTAAGTCTTTTAAAAATAAAAAAAAGAATGCAAGCTCTCTGAACTCTTTGAAGCTTGGTGACAAAGCGTCCCTGGCTCTACGTTTTTGATGGGTTGGGACGGTGTTATGACCGTAGTATTAACATGCATGATAGGCTGCAAAAGGAAGGAAAACTGTTCTTTATTGAACTTTTTATCAACCTTTTTTTTTCTTATTGAACCACACAATATATATATATATATAAATATATATATATATATATATATATATATATATATAAATATATATATATATATATATATATATATATATATATATATATATATATATATATATATATATATAGTTAATGAATTATCATCCAGCCCTAATCTATCCACATCCATATTTTAAAAACAAACATTGCTGAGAATTTCCCAGTAAAATCTGTCAAATTTAGATCAGAACATGACCGCTCTCCTGACCGCCCCTACCATCTCATAAAAAGATAGCTGCGTTTTGGAAACACAAGGTTGTAATTAGCTGCTAACCTTTTCCCTAACCATCATCACCGCTACAAATATGGGCAAAACTGCATCGACTGTCAGCGGTAGTCAAGAAGTTACATTTTAATGAGAGTTTGGATGCATTTCTACTCTAATTTTATGACTCCACTGAAACGCTGTAGGCTACCTGGCAGTGTGTAGCAACGCTGGTTCAGGTGGTATGTATTGACATGGACATACACTGCGCTCTGCAGCCGCTTGCAACACTCTTATTAAATACTGTGGTCATCTTGTTATATCTGTCCAACGGTGACTGGCTCCGGGGACACCTAAGGTGCATTGCTTAGCAGATGGCAAAAATAATAAAACATCTTCCGCGATGGATGGATGCTTCACCTCTGTGTTTTCAGCATCCTATGACAGCAAGCTCAGCTAGTGAGGAGGAGGGGGTTTGTTGAGTTTAAGTTGTGTAGGAGTTGGAAGAATCCTTTTTTTAGTAACGTGCCTCGTATTTATTGAATCTGCAATTTGATGAGCCAGACAAGACACAATAAAAGGCTGGTGCTGATTTACAAGATGCTGTACACAGAGTTCAGAAACTGAAGAAATTGTTGCAAAGATTGAGTTTGATTTTAATTTAAATAAATGATAATTTGACATTCATTCATTTAGGTCAATGTGATTAATGTATGCAGAATATATTTTTATGGAGCGAGAGGGTGATTACTTTGTCAAATATACAAACAGAATGATGGAAATCATGTAGACTAAGGTCATAGTGGTTTTAAGTGAAATGTAAATTAGTATTATACAGAACAACTAGTAAACTTGGAACATAAAGTAATTGCGGTACACGGAACAGAATTCAGAGAAATTCCTCTTTTAGGTGGTTCTTGTGACTACCTTATCATGATTGTTTGCTTGGTGTATCTTTCTTTGTTCCAGGAGGGGTTGAACTGGTTTTAAGGACGCCCGTAGCAGAGCCTGGGCTGTTACTGCATGCACACGTTGTCTATATGCACTCATTATGGGCAGGCTTCTCAAGGATCTGCAAGAGCTCCAGTCTTTGGCAGATAGTCTCACAAACCTCTGTGGTAATCAAGGCGGGTACTTAGTGATTGTGTTTTAATGTAATCCTGGGTACTTGCCCCTGTCTCTGTTCCCAGCTTTGCAACCTGCTGTGTTTCAGCTCCTGGATTGATCTAACCAACAAAACATCCTTTATGGATTTTGGTTAAATGGCCGTCATATCTGAACCTGCCGTAGCCACCGGCCTGCTCGCCCAGCTGTCCGCTCGGACTAACACACCACCAATCAAAACTATCAGCTTCCGCCTTCCTCTGCTGGACCCCACCTGGATAGACAAGCACTAATCTGCAAACAGATTAAATCTGATTCTTCGCCGAACAGAAATCTGTCGATCTCTCATGGACCTGCTCTGGATCCAACTCCCCGGAGGACCCATCTAGCTTCCAAGTTTTTATTTTCTGAAAAATAAACTGTTTAAATCATTTGAAGTGTTTGACTGCTTCTGGGTTCCACTCCTGAGTCACACAGCGTCCTACTGCCATGACAGACCTGCGTTTCCCTCCACCTAGTCTTTTGCTAAGTGATGCTACTTGGCAGCTAGCTACATCTATACTGTCACACTGAGTTAGGATGACCATATTTTGATTAGCAAAGCAGAAGACACTCGGCCCAGTCGTGAAACACTTAACTGATTTATTAAAATAATACTTTCAGTTTTAACATATTTAAAATGTGCCTCGTGTGTGTGTGGTTAGAAAGAAGATTTCAGAAATAAATAAGTACAACAATGACTTAAATTAAAGAATGAATGACTTCTGTATTATAGATTAACCTGTAACAACAATAGCTGACTTTTTCAGTCATGATGGACAAAGAGCCAAAAATCTAAAATAATCTTCTGAGAAAATTAGCATTATACTCTTTACTTTTGAATGCAGTTATAAAGAAATGAACGTTGCAGTCTTTCCAAGACAATTCTTTAACAAAAACGTGTCAGCTCTAGCCTTTAGCATACTCCTAAACACTGAACAGTTTTTTTTCATCCTCGTCTTGGTATTCATTTTTTGCTGTAGAGCTGAACTTACTCAGTGTTTGCTTCCTCTCTTTGTAAATCTGAGTAACATGTCGTGCTTTTGGACGCATTTCCCTGGAGTAACAACAAACTCAGGCAACTTGCAGCCTTTACTGTATATATTCTTCTATGTCCATGTGAACTATGTGACCTTGTACCAAGTGGATTTGAAATTCTAACTGTATTTGTTCCATCCACTATTTAGAGGACAAGAAATCAGCCACGATTTCAGAGTAGTGTACAAAATGTGTAAAGTATATTGGTTAAGACAATATAGGTGCCTTTGCTGATGTGACAAATGTGCAAATGTTAGCATTAGTTAAGATAATACCTTAAACAAGCGTTTCCATCTGAATTCGGATGACCAGACTGCCCCAATTTCCGGTGACCCTAGTCCCCATGTTGTACTGCCTGACCCTGGCAATGTCCTCAACGTCAGCTTTTTATAATTCAGGAAAAACAATGCACGAGCTATTTACCCGGTCATGCCGCTGTCGAGACGTAGAAGAGCTGAGTGCGCCTCCCCCCACCCCATCAGAGTTGCAGGGGGACAAACAACCCCCTGCACTGACAATATAGGCTTTGAGATGTCCATGCTTTTTTTTAATTGATAAATCTGGTCACTTTACTCTGAGTTATTCTCATAGTGTTACAACCTCAAAAGACAGAATTGCACACTACCCCGGGCCCTTTGTTAGATACAAAAAAAAAAATCATTCTCAACAAAAACACTGAATCTGCCAAACAAGGTAGCAACTCAATGCATTTAGACATCAATAGGTTAGGAAGCAAACCATTGAAAGGGGGAAGAAGGGGCATTTTGACAGGGGTTACTGGTGTCCAACAGGCTGGTCTTAGTATGTCAGAAACTACTGATCCTCTGGCATTTTTTTCACCTAACCATGTCTCTTGTTTACAAAGACATGGTTTTCTACCAAACCCCAAGTTACGTACCGATTTGCGTATCAGTCTATGAATATGTGCACAATTTTGACTGCAATTAGGTGAATGCGGATCTAGTGTAAAGCGCTTTGAGTCGTCGATATGACTAGAAAAGCACTATATAAGCACAGTCTATTTGCCATACCTAAGGTATGCAGATCACATCTCTGAACACACAAGTCAACTTTAGAAGCAAAGGCTACACAGCAGATCACCAGATGCTACTCGTGTCACCCAAGGACAGATGTTCCAGGAATCTTTTTGCAAAGTCTCCCTATACTTGAATAACAGTTTGGAAGAATGTTGCCCGGTTTGATGAGTTTTGATTTCAGAAGCAACATTTAGATAGGGTCAGAATTTTTTATAAACAACATGAAAATATGGTAACAAATAAAAAAAATAAAAAAATACTTATTCTTCAAGTAAGGATAGTACCGGGTAGTGCTGCTGTACTCTAACATAATTGCTGTTGGTTAGATGTAATATTTTATCTGTAAAACATTTGGTTTTATCTGTGAAACTTAAAGAAGGGCATTCCTTTTCTGGATCATCTTGTTAAGAATGTAAATAACATGAAATGATTGGAAATAATAGGCCATATCATTTTGATTTCACTAAATTACAGTAACGGCAACCCGTTTGTGCAAAAAAAGCCACGATCCTGGTAAGCTGCTGACTCTTTTTAGAAGCCTACACACGCTTAGCAACTTTGAAAGCTTGGAAGTTGGTATTTTTCAACTCGCACCGAATGCTGATACAAAAATAGAAGGATAGAAGAACTAAGTTCATCTGGATGGAAGCATAAAGGTGGCAGGTCAGTTGCTCTGAGTATAACACCACCTTCCCTGACCTGAACTTATAAAATATTCAGTTCAGAATAAGACAAAAAAAAAACCTACATGCGAGTGACATCAGCCGTCACAAGCTGCTCCCTGTGGCTTTATCCTCCAGGCCCACAGTGTGCGGCTGCACCGTACGACCTTCTGAGGTATTAACTGGCCCTCAATATCTCTTCAAAAACAAGGCAGTCTTGTTACAGGATGACCCACTTAAAATTAAGCGTATTTTTGCCAAAACGGCAAATGATGTTTTGTGACTGGGAAAATGATATAATTTTTTTCTCTTTTTCTCAAATACAGCTGGGAGATTTACCCAACAAGCAGTTTCAGCTCTCCATTTGTTTTTTGTAAAGCGGTGCATTCTGGGCCGACAAAGATATTGGAATCATGTGTGTAAAAATTGTGACGATCTTTTTTTCTGTTTTTTTTTTTTCCTTCTTTTTTTGCACTTGTGCAACAACTCAGTTTCACCATCCTTCATGCTTGCCATGCAAACTGACGAGATAATGTTTTTCATTTTGTGGCACTTTGAGCCAAAGGTGCCTGATGATAGCCTAAAAGCTAGCTCCACTGGTTCCGTCACTCAAGCGGAGTGCATTTTGGAGAGTAAACACAGCTATAGATGCAGCTCGAGTTTCTTACTGCCGATGCATCCAGGCGGCATTTTGGCCCACTTGCTTGATATTCTGAGACAACCCCGCCGGAGCAAATTGTTCTTGCTGAAAATAAGAAAAGTGGAGCGCTTAAACTGTTTTGTGCCTCTCAAAAAGCCATTGTGTTGCCTCAGCAGGAGTCAACATCACACAGCGAAAGAGAAAGAATTGATTTGTCTTTTACTGTAAGTCAACAGTAATTGACTGTGGCTGAGCACTTAAAAGACATTTCAATCCCTGGAACGCATCAGGGGTAAAGGAATTAGTACCGGTGGGTTGCCGTTGTGTTTGTATGTGTGGTGAATGGGCAAGTTTGGAAATAAGTGCGGAATTATTGGCTTGTTATTTGATCTTACAATAGGGTTTAGCGTTAGAGTAATCGCTACGCGTGTCAACTTGCATATATTTTCATAACGGTAATAGAGCCTTAATAAAATACATAAAAACATGCAGTTTTTCCTGTTAACATTTTTGATTTTTAAAAAGTCTGATATGTAAAAAAGCATGACATCTATTGTTTTTTTCCCAAATACTAAGTTGATTTCAAAATGAGTCTGGTCATTGTAAATAGTTGATTTTAATTATTTATAAATGAGCCAAGTTTAAAAGAAAAGGTATTTTTCTACATATAGAATGTATATTAAATGATTGTTACTGTTACATGCTGTTAAAATTATACATAAATTCTCCTTAAGTACTTCATGGCAACTTTATATAGAAATGTAATGAGCCTCACTGTCATAAACAGTGAATAATTAATCATCCTGGGGGCAGAAATGACTTTAGACCTTAGTGTTGACGGGGAAGAACAGTCACTTATCTGGATGCAGTATTCAAAAACAAGTTTATCTATTTTCTCACAATGAATACAAGTTATGCTAATGAATACAGATTAGAATCTTTTGAACTCCCAATCGAATGGGAAGGAGTGTGCGCGAAAAACTCAAAATTGCACATCAACCTGTTCCTGGAATTTCATCAAAGATTCACCGTGTTATTTGTGTGTGTGTGTGTGTGTGTGAGTGAGTGAGTGAGTGAGTGAGTGAGTGAGTGAGTGAGTGAGAGAGAGAGAGAGAGAGATAGAGAGAGAGAGAGAGAGAGAGAGAGAGAGAGAGAGAGAGAGAGAGAGAGAGAAGGTGGGGGTGGATAAAGAGCATGAATGAAAATAATTATGATAAAAAAAAATAAAGGCTTTGTGTGATCAGTGATCTGTGGAAGACCAGTGCTGCATTTTGTGTGCATAACTTGTTTTGACCTCAGTCATGAATAAAAACTGAAAGAGCCTTGCACCAGGTCAAAAAATACTTCACAGAGATGCTTAGAAGCAATAACAAGTAAATTTGCACCTACGTTAAAAAATGATGCTGATAAGTTCATAAAAAAAATGTGATTGTGTTTACTTAAGAGGTATAAATTTTATTTGGGGAAAGTTCTACTGATGGTTACAGAATGTCCTTGTGTAGATGTGTTTGCCATGGTTGTAGCATTGTGGTTTGATCAAAAGCAGCAGAAGAACCAAAAAACAAACGGTTTGGTGAGGAGTAGCTTTATGATTGCTTTCACATTAAAATTATTATGCACATATTTTCTGTGATTAAACAGCAATGTCAAGGGTCCAATCTATTGATTTGCTTATATTCAAACACAATGTGTCATAATAATAATAATAATAATAATAATAATAATAATAATAATAATAATAATAATAATAATAATAATATGAACAAATGCTGAAACAAAATAAGCTTAAATGTGTGTTTATAAACTGTAAAAATGCTAAACTAATAGTTGCTGCTTATTATTCTCTGAAATCCTGTAAAAAGTCAGATTTTGTTGTCATTTCATTTAAGCTCCACAGAGATCCTGTAAAATGCTTGGAAAGTAATACAATTCTTAAACTGGAAGAATGTATTTCATCAATAGAGTTACACACTAGTGTAATGGACATTTTTTTTTTTCAGGGACATTAAGGATACATTATGATCTTACAGCTATAAAATATAAACAATTACCGGAACTGAATGAAATACCATCAAACCATATGCAATTTAAGAAAAGTTAGGACGTGTGTGAAGTATTTAAAGTGAGCGGCCGTAAATTGGATGCAGTGTCGGATTTCCCTAATTGTGCCAGTTAACTTTTTGTTGTTTCAGCACTCCCATGAAAACTTCTGCAATTAAAAGACTCGAAAAAACAGACAGCTGCGATAAAATGTCCTTGGCTGCAACAATGACCAACTTTGATCTAAGAACACTGCTCTCTGGGTGGAACAACTGGGAGCAGCTTATTAATTCTGAGGCTGCATCTTACTCCAGAAATTGGCTGTGTTTATTAATCTCTGACAAAACCCCTACTATGCTGCTTCTCCCACATTGTGTAATATCTTCTTTTTTATTATTTCTTGAAGCTATTTTTCCTTCCATAGGCCTGCTAGAGAGCTGTCCAGCCTGCCTGAGCCTAACTATGGTTATCATCAGCTCATTAGGGCACAAAATGGCTGCCGGATCCCCTCACCCGCCATTTCCTGACACAGTTTCATATAGTTCCACAAGACTAGAGAAAGTTTTTACACCCAGTATTACATTTGTCTCTATGGTATAGCATCTAGATATCTTTGAATGTATTTCGCAGTGTTTTCACACTTCAGCAATGGCAAATATGACACATACATCATAATTAAAAAAGGAAAAAAAAAAAACATTGTTGGAGAAGAAATCTTGTTCTCGTCAGCTAAGTGATCAAAGAGACGTTTGAAATGAGGAGGCTTTTGTGTAGGATTTAAATCTCCCAGCGGCTGGTTGTGATGTTTAGAAAGAGAGGCAGCTGCTGCCATTTGTTTTCGATGCTCTGCATTCATGAATAGATGATACAAAAAATGCGTATTTATGCAGTGTGTAACATCAACACAATTTATAAAGCGCAGTAAACACAGAGACGTTTGCATTGCTCAATTTTTCCCATTCACAGCAGAGCTCTGTTCTGTATTTGGTGAATTATAGTCGGCTTGCGTCGGCCGTTGATGGAATAAAATTGTTTTGTACTCATCAGAAGTAGACATGTGCTCATCCTTAACAGAAATGCCTTAGTGATCAATTTTCAGCTCTTATTGGTTATGGTTGAACTGTTCTATTTCAGAGTGCACTGCTAAAACTTTAAGGCATCTTAAAAAAAGTTTAAATTTTAAACACGATTGGGATTTTTTTTATTGATTTTTTTTATCCAAAGAGGCTGAAACATTTACATACAAACCCATTACAATTTGGCTTATTGTCACTGTTTACATTGCATTTCTACTACATTTTTTTTTTTTTTTTTTTGTAACAAACTTGTCTTAACTGTGGCCGGATAACCGACCGCTCTTCTTTTCAGAACTGCTGAAGTTTAATTAAGATATGACGGCTACCATGCATAGACCCGGCTTTTCATCCAAGGCCACACTTTTTAAACAAGATTGGTCCAGTACAAAAATTGACAAACCCAGTCAAGATGTGCGCTTGTGGTAATTGTCACGTTAGGCCATTCAATTGTGTTGAATCTTCACCTGTCTGACCAAAGCCATTGCCCAGAGGTGAGAGGAAATTGATTATAATGTTCAGGGACCACCCCCAAAACTTGAGTCTGGCTGAACTGAAAACCCCTGGAATATCAGTGTCACTGTTCACGGTGAAGCAAATTTAACATCGCTATGAACTGAGTGGGTGAGGGCCAAGAAAAAAAAGTCCTCTGTCAGAACCTTGTGCTGCTTAATCTCTGCGCTCGAGTCTCCTGTAGATAAAGCCAGATGCTAAAAACCCAGGTATAACAAGAAAAGCAGGATTGGACCTTTCATTCAGGTTCAGACAGAACCAATATCCCAAAGCATTCCAACAGTGGAGCTGGCATAAATAAAAATAAATAAAAAATGCATGAGTGGGAATGTATTTCCCAGGGAGCACAGGCTGAAAGGGAGGAGAAACACTTCTGCTTGCTTTGCTAGTCCGCCTGTCACCCTTTTTTCGGCACGTCACAACAAAGTGGGAGCCGTTCCATATTCGACTCCAATTGTCTTGCGAGTCATTACATTCCGCTCAACATAGGGCCCGTTTCACTGCTGACACGGCTTCCTGTCACCACTGAATCGCATTGACATTCACAAAGTCATTCTCCGCCGGGACTCGTGCCTTTAAATACGCGCGTCTGCGTGTGTGAACAACCGGGCATGAATGTGTCAGTTTTGAACATAAACAGACTAGTGGACTGCTCAAAAGGTACCCATTATGGCTCTTTAGGACTCACTCACTAGGTACTGTGCGGCATTTGTGGACTTAATTGAACTATTTCCACAGATTTGCGGGGATATTGCTGGGCATGGACTTTTAGTTGACCTATTGAGCAGCGTGAGACTGTGGGCATACTAACCTGTAGGGCCTTTACATGTGGATGTGAGCAACAATTAATCCATTATGCATGAACTTCCTCCTGGGATGGCTGAGAGAAACATGGCCAGAATGCCAACACAGTAATAATGCAGACTCTCACCCACTGTACAGAGAAGCAATCAGAGAGAATCTCATCACCTTAAAAAGACAACAAAATCGATATAAAGGTTGCACTGGACTGATGGATGCTCTGCCGCTGTGCAGCGTAATGAGCCTATAGCTGCAACAAAATTATGCAAATGATAGGATATAACTATTACTGTGATGAGAGCCCAGAGTAAATGCTTCAGAATGTGCTCAGATTCATTTTCACTGTGACAGCAAATATCTTTATTTCATTATAATATCCAAACATTGTCGGGATGGAAATACATGCTCCTCCGAAACATTGAGGAAGTCTAAAATATATTGCTTTATAGTTTCGTGTGACTTTGAAATGCCTTTTAGGCTGTTGCATTCCGAGAGGAACCTTTAGCTTAAACATATGTGTGTCTGTGTGTGTGTGTGTGTGGGGGGGGGGGGGGGGGGGGGCATTGTGTTTTTTTTTTAGTTGTAGTTCAAAGAGGAGAGTTATGTAAATAATGTGATAAAATAATTAAAAGAATAAAGGAACATGAAAAAAAACTCACGGCTAACCACACTTGGGTATCATTGATGACAAAAGTAGATGTATTTGATTCACATAATGTATATTTAAAAGGTGATTTATCCAGTGAGGAGAAGGAAGGTTGAAGAAATTGTATGTAAAAGCCAGTATCTTGGAGACTTTGCAGGCCGGGACCCCACATGGAGATTTAAAAGTGCTCTGTGGTGAATCCAATGTGCCTTCATTCTTTCCCACAGTGCTGAAAGACCACATATGATAAAAGTTATGAATCTAATCACTGAAATTTTGGCCACATTCAGGAAGAGGTTATTTCTCCTCCAGATGTGATCTGATCAGTAATTCATTTGGCTAAGGTGTTAAGAAGAAAACAAGTTGTTTTAGTGATTTTTTTGTCAACAGACATGCAAGAGGGCAGAATAAGAAATAGCTAGATTTAATTTACTCACCCCTCATCTGTGGATTATTCGTTCTCCTGTAGCCAATATTCCAAATATTTCATAATCCTTGTGCAAAAAGTGTTTTGTACATGGAGACCCTTTTACGTCGTTGAGAAGAAATCCACCTTCAACCATTTACTTTAAAGCCCCAGTGCACAGTATTTTCACACTGTTCCTCTGTTGCCAAAGGGTCTCAATTAAAAAAATTGAGAATTATTAAAATGTCCCCAGTTCATTTATGTCTTCATAGACTATCTGGACAGGTTTAACCTGTTCCACTGAGCACCTACAATATTCCGCAGGGCATCTAACAGAACAGAACAGTATAAATCAGACTCCCTCGTAGCTTACATTGAATGACTAAAATATATGTACCTGGCTTTTATTTAGTCATGTTAGAAAGTGGATGTTTGAATTGGCATGTATGATTAATAGCAGAACAATAAGGTGTGAATCTACCACCCTTCACAGATTAGCAAATGGGAAAACAGATTAGTTAGTTTTCTGCCACACATTGTGTTTTGCACGCCGGCAAAAGAGTTCCATTTTGATCTTGTCTCCCCAGAGCATCTTCATGGATAGCTTCTATGGTCAGAGAAGACAAAGACTGAGAATGTTTGGAAAATTTAACATGATTCTGTACAACACAAGAGCAGCACGCTGTCAAGCACTGCGGGGACATCAGCATTATGCTGCAGGATGATTTGTGATTGTTGCACTACAAAAGGTGGAGAAGGACAACCTCCAAACTCTCCAACTCCATCGCAAATTAACAATTTGCTGGTTCAAACATGAGTGTTTCAACAAGACTACATTCCAAAACACATCGACTCCAGTCCTAGATTGGACTACACCATGCTCTGGAGAGTTCTTATCTTCAACACCACATGTGGACTTAGGCTCGTCTGTGCCATTACTTTAGAGAAACTCCAGCAATCTTGGCCAGAAGAGTGGCCAAAGATCTAACCGAGCAGGAGACTATTTATGGCAGCAAAAAGCATCTGGTCATGGCACAACTGCCCAATGGACTGCAATGGAGAAAATTCACTGCTACTGTACATATGTAACTGATTACGCATTATACATTTTGGACCACTCGTCCATGAAAGGCATATTTGTTGAATGCACTGTTAAAACTTGACCTGTCAGCAGATTTTGCTACCTAAGCTGTGGCTCCATGTAGACAAAGTTAGCATTATCTCTTTGCTTAACTTTGACTTTAGGTAGATGAAAATGTCTTTGCATATTTGCAGTCTTGCCTTATGATAGGGTTATCTTTAAATAACCCCTTATTATCCTACAAAGAAAACCACACAAACACAAGTTTAGACTCTGCTGCAGAACGAGGGCAGACCAGCCAAACGGAGAACCACGCTCCCTGACAGTGTGGGGTTAAAACAATAGAACATTCTTGCAAGCCAGCTCTTGAAACAGAGTACATGCCTGTAACTTAATGAAAATAAAATGATTGCATTCACATTTCTCTAACACCTTACTCTTTCAATTTTTGAATGATGGACACTGAGCCTTATATATGAAATGAATACATTTAAAAATGGCTTCTGTTAAGCACTTGGTAGAATTCAGCGGTCAAAAGGGGTGTACGAAGTACATTTTACTCATCAGTGTTAGGTTTCTTATTGCCTAATAATCACTGTCATAATGACCTTTACTTCCCCTCAGTAATACAGTGAAATATTTCTGCCTTAAACAGTCTCCAAAGAAAAAAGAAGTAACGGGGGATGGCCAAAAAGTTTATTTTTTTTCCTTTTTAATGACAACCCTTGCAAGACAATGGCCCTCTTCAATAAAATCAAAGTCACCACTCCATAATGATATGCAGAAGACATTAGTTTGAACTTCCACCCACATTTCCTTTAAAAGTTTTCTAGAGCGAGTAAAAGAAATTAGAAGGTTGTGTTCCAACTTGTGCATTCATTTGCCTTGTCTGCCACTGGGGTGGCAACTTGAAGTTACCCAAGGACTTTGCAGTGTTGTAGCTGGCTGTGCAAGCGCTCTCTGAGCGACCAACTCCTGCAAATCATTAAATTCTTTGCACATTAAATGAAATTTAGGAATACAACTAACTCTGCTGTCATGCTGCTTTTCATTCACTGCCTTATAGCGGTTGCATTTGTGCACTGACAGCATTTGCGCTTGTGAGAGACTGATTTAGGGCGGCTTTACAATCAATCAGACATCCAGTCTTTTTATGCGGCATGCAGTTTTCCTTTGATTCACTTGCTTTTCTGTGTGTGTGTGTGTGTGTGTGCGCGCACATGCATGTAGCTGCCCCAGCAGGAGGTAAGAGGGATCTTTGGGAAGAGGGGGCTAGCATGGAGGAGGATGAGGGTCGAGGCACAGAGTTAGAGAGAAGAATTATTGTTAGCTCTTGCCATGTCAGCTGTGCCGATGAAGAGGCCAAAACAGCTGCAGTCTATCCACCGTCGCCACACTCTGCCTCTTTATCCCTCCTCCCCTCATCTTCTCCTCCCTCTGGACTCCCACCCAACATCAAAGGCAGTCTGTGACACGGCTTCAGCTGAGCTGGCTGGAGTTACTGCACTTAAGGCCATCCAAGGTTTGATGGTATATGAACATCCCCACAGTGAATCAAGACAGCCACAAACTTTGTTCTTTTTTTTTAGTCTCATTATATTCCATCCGGTGCTCTGGCTCTCTGGCATAGACCAGCATGCTCACGGTCCCTATGCTTTCTCAGAGATCACGCTGCCGAGGATTGAGAGGCCTCTCGCTGGCATCACCAGGTAAAAAGAAAAAGAAAAAAAAAAAAAAACCTGCCGAGGCAAATGTTTCCCCAGACCTTTTCTGTAATCTCCATCAAAGACACCTTGAGAGTGAGGGATTCTTTGACTCAAGACAGCCCATTGTGTCCATCATTCAGCACCTTTCACACGCTGCGGTCGCAGCAACATATCTAATCTCTGTTGAGGCCAACTCTGAAGAAGTTAGGCTTTTCTGGAGATATAGGAACGTGAAGCTCTGCCTTCCTGTGGATCACATTGTTCCAGCCTTCCATCCTGAAAGGCAGAGAGGTCACTTCAGCGCTTATTGTGAGACGGTGTGTCTCTGAGGAAGGTAGCAGGGACGCTGGCTCGGAAGACACCTGCTGGGAAGCTAAAAACACATCAAGATTCTGGCGAGTCTGCATGTTTCGGTGCTTATAATAAGAATATACTAAATTACCATCAAAGAGACAATTGAATTTCACTTTAATTTTCTCACAAATTATTCTAGTTACACAGCACAGTAGTGCAGATGTTAAAACTGTTGCATGATTCAAGAAGGTCCAGTTTTACAACTCTGTGAAGAAGGCCTGCAGGCCTTTTTCACAAAGTTGTAATTTCCATTAAACAGAAGGGTTCTCTCTACGTACTTTCGCTTTCTCTGCTCCAAAACTATGGAAGTTAGGTTAGTTGATCTCTCTAGACTGTTATTGTGTATTTGTGTATGGCTAGCTGTCCTGTAGATCAGGACAGCCAGGAGGTACTTCCAGATGCTTAGAGAACTACAGCTAAACATATCAGGGAGACGGGTAGGAAAGTACTTGGGTGTCATCTGGAAAGAAAGTTGATCAATAAGTCTGTGGGTGTAATGAGTAAGTTCAGGAGTGTCTACGGAGAAAGAGATCAGCGATGATAAAGTGGGACACTTCGAGGACTGTGGAGAGTCACAAAGAGTACAGTGTAAAATGAAGGTAGAGGTGAATAAGGTCAAACAAAAGCTATACAATGACTTCTATGATAGGTTAGACAGTAAGGAGGGAGAGAAGGATTTTTGCAGGTTGGCGAGACAGAAGGCAAGGATGTTCAGCAGATTAGGATGATTAAGGATTGTGATGGAAATGTACTGACATGTGTAACAACTGTGACAGGGAGATGGAAGGGGTACCTTAAAAGAGTTGCTGAATGAGGAAAATGAGCGAGAACAAAGAACAAAGGAAGCCACCACTATGGATCAGGAAGTAGCAAAGTAAAGAAGGCTTTGAAAAGGATGAAAAGTTGAAAGGAGGTTGGTCCTCATGGTATACCTGGGGATTTATGAAAGTGTCTCTGAGGTCAGAGTGACCAACATTGTGCTTCGTAGATCTAGAGCAAAACTTCAGCAACAAGAGCCAGAATAAAATCTAGAAGCATTGCAAATAGCTACGTAAAAACATTTTTACCACATATTTCTATTAACATAATAGATGTTTAGGTTATAAACAGTGTTTAAAACCTAAACACTAGATAGTTTTTAAACATTCATAACTCAAATTTCCTTGCTTTTTGGTTTTGTAGCAAGCTTGTATGGTACACGTGTCTTTCTTAATTTTTTTAAAATAAATTCATACTTTAATGGACATTCGTTTTCTACTCTTCGCTTTCTCAGGTGATGAAGAATTGCAAAATTAAAGACCTGCTGTACAGATGGGCAGAAAGGAGTTTTTTTTATTGTCACGAGCACATTTCTTTTTCTTTTTTTTCCAGATGGAGAGTATGAGGCCTAGAGAAAGGAGAATCTTGCTGTCAACTCTTCTGACAGTGGTAGGGTATGATCGATGGCGAGGTGTAAGCTTAGCAACTGTAAAGTCAGGTGCTATATGCTACACAATGGCAGGAGAAAAGAAATAGATATGTTCAAGGGACTTGGCGGCTCCTAAAACAAGATCTGTCTCTTTGTCTGAGCAAGTGTCAAAAATGTGTCAAAGTAATTGAGCTGCTCTCTTCTTTCATTAATTAAATTTCAACTCCTACATAATTAAGCCGCTGCTTTAATGAAATCTCTCACGCTTGAAGCTGTGAGGAGAGACATCATGTATGATGTGATAATGAAGGCGAACATGTTAATATATCAGGAAAGAAAATCTTAAGGTGTTAAAACACAAGATCTTCATTTTCACTTTGCGGGTACCATGAAAGGTTCTGACAGTTTAGCTAGAAGTAGGAGAGATTAGCTTTAGACCATTCTGATCCATCTAATTCACCTGGCCACAGCAGTATAAGAGTGAAATGGCAACCAGGCAGCATGGACTACAGAATACTACTAGCTTTTAATAACATGTCAAAATGAAAACGCCTTAAGGTGTTGTCTTACAGATTTCCTGTTTTGGCATTTTGGTCTTATTTTAAATTTCAGACTAATAACACATAAGAATACAACATTTTAAAATTATGATTTCACTTACTAAGAGGGATAAGCTATTCAAGCCAACCTGACCATGAGTACATACATTTTATTGTCCCCTTTGTTAAAGCATGAATTAACTGCCATTATCTACATTTTTTGGGAAGGGTCAATGATCAGGATTCAACACTATTAGCCAGGGCAGAAATTTGAATCCATGTGAGCATTCAAAGACCAAAAGAACTACTAATGAAAAAGAGAACAAAGACATATCTTATAGGTGAACAGAAAATATCTTCACAATCCCCAAATCTATTAGAAAAAAAATATTCTGGGGACTGAACTTTTTGGAACCTGTATGTCATGCAACATCTGGAGGTAAACAGCATTACAGAAAATCAAATACTTGTGATAGTGTGATGGTCTGGGGCTGCTTTGTTGCTTCAGAACATTAGATTGCTGCAACTGATGGAAGCATGAATTTAGTACAATTTAATAGAACTCCATACTTTTTGAAAACTACATTTTTTAGTTGTTCACATGAGAATTTTATGACATTATTGTCTTTTAGTACAAAAGATTAACATAGGCATTTATTGCAAACTTGATTTAAGGACGTTGTGTTCAGTTTGGAATTCAGACAACAATGAAAATAAAGAAAGAAAGAAAGAACGAATGAAGAGAAAAGGCTCTTTTTAACTTTAAGTGTTTATTTGTTGGAAGCTCAGAAATCAAAATGATCAATAATTTTTCAGTTTTATGTGACGTACCTAAAATAAAGGTCATTGTCTAAATATTACTTTTTTTTCTTTTGGAGAAAATACTTAAAGTCTGGAAACTCAACATTTTTCTAGCACTTGATTTTCCCTTTTGGAGGACAAAATCAAATCCCATAATTTCCTAGACTTTTCAAGATTGCGTAGGAACCCTGTCATATGTAAAAAGGCAAAAACAGGAAACAACGACCATTTTTTAATACACTTCTTTGTATTATCTAGCACATTATCCCTTGCCATTTTCTCTTTGCCAATTAGGATTAAAATACAAAGAAAAGATTCATTATGTGCCTGTTATAATTCGATATGCCTGTGCATGCAGGTTTTTAAAAAAAATCCCAAAGGCTTTTTTTTTACTCATTTCATCTGAAATATGCTGTATCTACGTTATTATAGGCAGTTTAATGTATAATGCGCAGTGCAACCCAGACGGGAGAGTGCAGCACAAAGACACAGAGGAGAGGGAGAAATATACATATTACCTTCCGTATTTTTATATTCTCTCCCCGTTTTCAGCTGATCCCTGCTTGCTCGTATGCGCCCCGTCACACATATACCTAATCCTAGGAGGGGATTGTCAAGAGTCCTATGCATAATGAGGGTGGATATTTCTGCGCTCATAAGTAGGCCGGGTAATGGAAATTGTAACAGCGTCTTGCAGTTGGCGCACCTTTGCGCGGCAACACAAATAAAGAGCCTTTTCATATCTACACAAGTGGGGATGGAGGAAAGCAGGAAGCGGTGCATGCTGCGGTACGAGAAGATTATAGGGGGTTTTACTCGGCGTCCATTCAGCACATTTCTGCGAGTTAGAGAACTCAGAGGCGGCACAGCTCGCTTCGGTGTACGATTGATGATGGGTCTAAACAATGGGCCCCTGTACAAAAGTCAGTTTAATGAGTATAGAGTAGTTCAACCCTGTCGCCAGTGTATCTCCCAACCCCAACCCATTAATGAATCTATGGAGGAGAGGTTAAGAGGTCCGGTGTCAGGGGAAGGGATGCGTAGCCTCAAAGCCAGCGCCTCTAAAAGAGAGATGTTTGGGAGTCAGTGCACGATGAAAGTGAGGTCAAACGGTGGAGAGAGGTTTGTTCAGAGGAAGGTTCTACATTGTAGGCCTTTTGAAAGATATCACAGAAAGAGAGATGCCAAAAGCGGAATCTGCTCGTAATCTGAACTTAGTTTCATCAAACTGAATTCTAGTTTTCTCTTCCAATAAGTCAAACTAAGTGCCATTTTAAAACCTGCGATTAGACACAAGAAACCCTAGCTGGCAATTTCACCACACTGCTTTAAAATGTGCACATTTTCAAGAACCTTTCAGTTCAAGTAAGAAATTATGGTTTTACTTCACTGGTCTCGGAAAGGCAGCTCATACTGAAGTTTTGCATTAATTAAATCCATGGACAAGTGAACTAGGTAATATTTCATGAAGAGAACATCATCTGAGCAGCAGATGGTAAGTTCAGGACCATGGACAGCAACAGAGCTGCAACACATTAGGATGAAGAGTTCCTAAGATACAAGAAATTATTGAATGTTTGTAGTCTTTAAATAATCAGTTGTAAGGAAGAGACCACTCACACACAAATATTCTACAGTTGTTCTTCCATCATAATTCTCAAGATCTGTTTGCTTCCTTTGATATGTGCATTCTGGAATTGCAGTGCCGTCATATATATTCCTCTAAGTTTTTCAAATTCTGTTGTGTTTCAACCACTAACCTCGCAATGTCTTATTTAGATTTAATGTGATTGGCCGACACATAATAGTGCCCAATTGTCAATTAGAATGAAAAGGAATGAAAACACATGTTTAAAAAAAACAATTGAAGATACAAAAAAAGTTCATTTGAGTCAATACTTTGGAGAACCACTCTTCAGATTGTGGTATCTGCACACATCAGTTTTCAAGTCATGGGATTTAGGTATGGACTTGAACTGGGCCTATTATGAATAGGCTTTGATATAAACCATTCCAGTGAGGCTGTGGCTATATTATTTGGGTCATTACCCTGCTGCAAGATGGACCACCGGCTGGTTTTACATATTTTACAGCGTCCAACGTGTTTTCTTCCAGTATTGTCCTGTAATAGTGCCAAACATCAATGCTGATCAGCTCCCCGAGAGCACATTCTTCCACATCTGCAGTGTCCTGTACATTGTGGCAAACTGTAAATAGACACCACACTATGCTCTCTAATAAATCTCTGAGGCCTTTTTAACAAACTCCTATATTTGTACTAAGATTAAATTTCATGGAAATGGGCTGTTTACTAATTATGTCACTACAAAAACAATTGGTTGTAACAAACTATACATATGGGGATTGTAGTGAAAGGTGCTGAATACAAATACAATTTAAACTTTTCCTTCCACTTCACAATCATTTACAACTCTGTCTTTATCTATCACTAAAATCCTTATAAAACACATTATCCCCTTAACTGTAAAGTTCAAAACTGCGTACCGTTCTAATTTGCAGCTGCACAATTTGTCCACACACTTCCAACACATGTGCCTGCCAAACATGCCTTACTACATTGAACCGAATTGTCTCTGCTGATCAACAAACTTAAATAAGCAAGCAATTTAAATGTCATTGTTACTGCTGAGTGGAACACCTTCGAGCTGTTCTCTCAGAGTTTCATTGCTTTGCTAAATTGCCAGTCCCTCAAAAGATCCTGAATGACTTCAAAGTCTGATTGGCTATTTAAAAGATAATGCTGGCTCCATTATTCTGTGGGAAACCAATGGCTGGGGTTGGTCCCAGTACGCTCAGAGGCGAGGAGGAAAATGTGACAACAAAAATATGGATGTGCACGTGGAAGACATTTGACAGACAAAGGCTGAATATGGAAAGAAGTAATGAGAATTAGCAGGGAGCAGATTTCAAGGTCCCTCTGAACCTCTTTGGAGGACTCTTCTTAGAGATTACTTGAACCACAAAAAAGTAGTATACTGAGAAATGTACTAGAAATTCAACATTGTTGATGGCGATTGGGACGTGAACAGAAATACGGAAAAAGGAATTATCCAAGGTCACTTTTCACCATTAAAAAAAAGCCTGTACATATGTCTGTCTTCATTTTTTTAAGGTAATCTTTTCTTTTTCTACCTTGACATAACCTTTGTTGTGAATTGCCACCACATACACTATCACTCAAATGTTTTGGGTCACACAGAAGTGTCCTTCTATTTTTTATTATGAAAATTTTCATCAATCAAAATAACATTAAATTAATCAGAAATACAGTCTAGACCAGAGACCTCCAACATGAAGGTTACAAACACTATGGGGGAACTACATGAGGGGTCCCAAGATTAAGTCCTGACCAGACCCCAACACCAGCCCCACCAGACTCTTCCACAGAACCTCAAAGCTTGTAAACCCACAATGTTATTTGTGGTTACATGGAAAATAACTGGTGACAGATAAAGAATAGAATATTCTTCCTATTCGCATGTTTAGGTTATTTGTATGAATAAATGTAAATGAAATTTAAATTTAGTCATTGTTTTACATTAAACATCGTTAGTTAAAGTCATCACTTTTACATTTCTCTCTTTTTTTTCACAAGTGTGAATGTCTCACTCCGACGTTTTTGTATGAATTTAATAGCTGGTAAAGAAGTACACTTTAGATGCTTAATTTCAGTCCCCATGTAAACGAATGAGCATCCCTGCAACTGGCCCGAGGAATAGTATGATCTGAGGAATTTTATGAATCTTATAATGATCTTTCAAAACTCTGACTGATGATGGCTGAATCTTACTGTATAATTGTATTTTCCTTCACTCCTTTCATGGCAGTGGTGTCAACATGTCCATTTTATGATCTTTCAGCATATTTCCCATCATGTTTACCTTAAAACATGCCGCTCCATCATGCATATCATCGGCAAATTTAGTTCGGGTATTTTGACTCCACTTTTCATTCATGCCGGTGCTTTCAGCAGATTTCTATTGATGCATGAGAAGCTGCTCGACATATTGATTGTATCAGGATGCTTCATTATTGGCATCACAAAGAACTCAGTGTTCACCTTTTCCTCACCAGTCAAATGATTTTCTAGAAGCTGTCTTACTTGTGCACACCTTTCAGCTCTGCCCACAAATGTTCTATAAGATTAAAATCCATGCTTGACAGAAAAAGACAAAGGTCTGCAAGGCTGCAAATGAAGGGTTATTTGATGGAAGCAAAGTCTGAAGGAGAAAATTATTTTTCCAGGTACAAATCATTGTTTCTAACCGTGTCAATAGCTTGATTACATTTTCTATTAATTTTGCAATTCTCTTGATTAATAAAGTGAAGGTTTTTAGGTAAGGTCTTGGATAAACATGCTTTTTTTTGGGCGGGGGGAGCTTACCAGTCTTTGCTAAATCTGAAGTAATTGATAATTTCTTATTTGTTTAATATAATTAATTATGGGTTATCACCATTCAGCGCTGTTTATGTTCCGTTTTTACTGTCGAAGTATTTTCCCTTTTTGGTTTTCCAATCAGTATTACTCATTCAGATATTTTTTTTGCTTCAGATTGAAAATAAATATAGATATTTGTACTGATGTCCATATAGTGAACTGATGAGCAGATGGATGAACAGTAGAATGCATAAATAAAGATATTGGTTTGTCTGACAGATTGAAAGATGGATAGATTGACAGACTTGCGAATGGATGGATCAATCACCTGATGAATCAATGTTTTAATGGATGCATGAACCGAAGGAGGCAATGATGGACAGGTGGATAGGTTAATTAATTTAAGGACGGATGAACAGACATAAAGATGTAAGAATGGTTAGATAAATGAATTAAGAGACAGGTGACTGGACGGAGAGATAGTAGATGGAGGGAATGATAGTTAAAGACCAACTGATGGATGAGCAGACAGATATTTGGATGTAAATGAACGAGAGTGACTTATTTGACAAAACAATACACATTTTTTTTCTTATACTTTTTGCATTTTTAAAAACATTTTTGTCCATTACAAACATTAGCCTGAAATTGTTGGATATTTTTTTAATCTAGTAGTGTGATCTTTGGCTCTTAATAGATTTTAGCAGTAACCTAAACGTCAAGTGAAGAGTAAGGGACTGTAGTATCTTGACAAAATGAGCTTTCATTATTATTTCTTTAACAAACTAGGGCATAGGTTGATATTGATATTGATATGACCTTTCTACACCTACTTCATTGGTGCAAACAAAAAACGTATTATATTGCCAGAGCAAGTCAAAAATCCACGTTCAAATATCCACACTACAAGGGAGACACACAATAAAGACCCAATAATATCAATGCTCGGGGCAAAGGAAGCTCATAAAAAGAGCAGTGACTTAAAATATGGGCCACTGTGTTTTCTCTCACGTAATGAGGGCTGTAATATAGCTGATGAAACCAGGACCCCATGGGCTGGAATTCCAAAAGTGAAAGCATAAAAGCCTTTGATTACAATGCCAAGGGCTCTTCTCATAATGCAATAACGCAAAAGGCCGCTGAAATCAAGTAGGTTTTACATTCACCGCATTGTTTCTGAAAGACGGGTCGCAAAACCTCAAACTGTGCCATTACAACGGTGATCAGAAAAAGAAGATCACTGTGGGCTCTGCCTTCTTTAAATGTATTCGTCTCGTCTGATTTTTTTTTTTTTTTAACCATAAAAACCTATTAAGAGAAGCCTCCTCCACGGGATGTAGTAAAGAGGGAAGCAGACATGACTGTCTTCAATCTTTACACATGGCGGGCCCAGGCTGTACCTCGAATTAGCTGCGGAATGAGATGTTTTGTTGGCGTTATTATGCTCACATTACGCGGATAGCTCGATCTTACCCCCGCTGAGCCCGCTGGGCTTTAGGAGCCTGTGGGGAAGGGAAGCAGAGAGATGGAAGTAAACCTGGCAGAAACAGAAAAAGCAGCTGCCTTGCCAAAATGACAATCTTTGGGTTTACTCACGAGGATGGAGAAGAAAAAATTAGAGTAATCAGGTTCTCATATGTTGGGACTTGCAGTGAGATCTAGTCATTTATGTTGAAAGGGGGTGGGGTGTGGGGTGTGTGCGTGTGTGGGGGCTTAATACTTCTTACTCCTTCCTTAGCCGTCTCCTCAACAATGTGGAAGAAAAGAAAAAGAACTAAGGGTACTTGAAATAATCTATATGGGAATAGAGTTTTTGTGTCTTTGAATATTAATTGAAGCATAAGCGCCCAGGGTGTTGGTTTAGCTTTTACATCTTCTTGGTCAGTTCTGCTGTCTTTGCCCGGCTAATCCTGTTCTTACTACAATTGCTCTTTACAAAGGCAGGTCTCTTAATGGCTTAAATATTCAAAATGTCATATACTTATACAATGGCTTACCAGTTGGCTTGCGACCTCAGATTTCTGTTCTCCCATCTCATTGTGCGGAATGTGGCCATACTGAACAAAATCAGTGGAAATGCAGTAAAACGACAAGAAACAGTTGATGTCACACTTCCAAAATGGCCACCAAGAATAGTTGGTGTCAGTAGTGTAGCCAGAAATTGCTTTTCAGTGAAGCCTACTAAAAAATGGCTGGGCCAAATAATTATAGTTGAAAGTAAGTTTATTTGTAGGTCGCACGTTTGTAAGTTCCCTATGGAGAAGACACAGGTTGGAAGGAGAAGAGACCTCTGCTCAAGTGAACATCCTTGAATTGACAGCGGAAAAAACAAATAATCAGGACCCACCATCTGCAAGATGATCTAGAGCTACAAACATGGCAGAGTAACTCCTGGATCATTTAAACTGCGGCAGCCAGCTTTCAAAGTCATTATTTACGTTTCTGAATGCAGTGCACCAGAAATGGCCGCCGTGACATCATCGATCCAGATGCAGGACACACGAAACACAGTTTTTCTTTACTGGATGTACAATTTCTGCTATTATAGTTTATTTTATTAAAGACAGTATTACAATTTGCAGTCAAAAAGGGGGGAAATACAGTTGGGCGCATGTGGCGGTTCTTACGCTGTGTCATTACGCATCATTAAGCATGATCCAGCTGCTGATTTTTCCACTTGTAGATTGTTACATTTCATAACCTTTGGCGTCAACTTTCACAGTGACATGTTTGTTATGTCAACCTCCACCCTAACCAGTCATTCATTCCCCTATGTTTGCTCAGGGCACTTCTAAGTGGGTAATTACGCATGCCAAAGGCTGAGATTGAAGTTGTTCTCCGAGCAAATGCTTCATGTTTGTGCTCCAGGCATGGACACCTGCTTTGCCTTTAAATCAACAGCATTAGTATTAAGCCTACAGGAAATAACACTATAGGAAGTAACACTTTTGTTTATGTATCGTAACCCCAAAATCAGCACAGCCCTTTAGGTTCTGCACTTCACTGTGTCTCACTTTTCTGCACAGCCTAGATGACTATAGCAAAACAATAGGCTATTTGGGAACTGATTGTCAGGTCCCAGCATAATTTATGCTCAATGATACCAGGTTGAGGTGGTGAGGGGGGCGGAAACAATTCTCTTCAGTTCTGTGCTTTGCATGAGGGATAAACATAGTGGGGAAAATGCATAAATACAGACTGTAAAGCGCACGTTACAGTCTGTAAAGAGGGAAGAAGAGGAATGCGGTGTATGTTCTGAAGCTCTCAATGTTAACAAGATTCGAAAAATGCCCCTTAAAAGTATGTCCCAACATTAACATGTGACTAAATTGAGTATGTGCACCTTAATTCAAGCGCAAGGAGACACAGCAGCCCCACAGCTCCCCTACCCCAAAAAAGAAACTGGTGCTCGTGTTTCTCTATCATGACAATATCTAACACCACCTGCACATGCTGATTGTTTCTCAGCAAATGTGAGGTTTCCAGCATCTCCTTGCATTTGGCTTATTAATGTCCCGCCGCTCCCAGGCGAAGGACTTTCTCTGTGCCGCCGGTTTACTGAGAACTAAAACATGAAGGTTGCTCTTTTCGTGTTTGGGATAAGCATAAATTCAATCTTATTTTGTCTTAATTGTATTTTATTTTATGATGATTTTCATGATGACTTTAAGTGCCTGTGCAAATCCTCAGTTACCTGTACAATTTGATGTATAAGTACAGGCAAACTCACTTCACGTTTGCCGTGCACACCCGAGCACCCTGTTCATCGCGTATAATGAGTATAATCCTAGCTTTATACGCTTCTCGCAGCAAGTCTCATGTCTTTTGGTGTTTAATGAACACAGTTTCTGGATAGTAACTGTCAAGCAACCTGAGACAATCACACGCTATTCCTATCAACAAGCAACTTCACACGAAGCAGCGCTCTTTGTTTGGGATTACCTCTGAGCAATGATGTATAGACCAGCACTAACAACAGACTGCATTTCTGGCAGTGCTTTCCCTAGAAAATGTTGTCTTCATTATTACACTGTCAATGGATGTGAAGGATTATCATCGTTTAGTGAAAGATTAATCTACAACCATCTCATGTCCATTGACACAACAAAGTTTAATGTATTTTATTAGGGATTATTACAGCATAACACAAAGTAGGGCAACAATGTGAAAGGTGTGGTGTTAAAATGTATCCTGTAACCCTGAGTGCAGGTTATTTGAGCTATGGCTCCACCAGCTTTACACAACTTCGGACTGAAATGACTATTTTTTGCCAAATAGCTCAGGCTTTAGTATGGTTTTAGGTCCGGACTTTGAATGGGCCATTCTAGCGGGTGAACATGCTTTAAGGAAAAACAACTATTAAAGTGCTGACTTTACGTTTAGGGTTGACGAAAAGGTTCATTCATTTGTTTAATCTGTCCGTCTCCCTATCAACTCTGTCCGCTTTCCCTCTCCCATGTTGCTGCAACTACATGTTAGCCGAAGCTCTTACTGGCTCGCAGTTCTGAGCAGTAAAGAGGATTTCTTTTGTCACGTCTTTCAGTTTTCCCACCTGAGCTGTAGGTCCCTGAAGTTCCTCCAGAGTTACCATGGGTCTCTTGATAGAGTAATCCTTTGATGGTCATGTTTAGGCAGGTTTGCCGCTGTGTCATACCAATTCCATTAGCATTAAGATAGACTGAACACCGTTATGTGAGATGTTGAATATTTGGGTTGTTGTTTCATAGCCTAAGTCTGATACAAAACTCCCCATCAATTGAATCATGACCTGTCTGCTGTGTGCCTCGGTCTTCATGGAGCTGTTTGTTCTCTAATGGTCTCTAGCAAACACATGGAGGCCTTCACAAATAGCTAGAATTTTAGAAAGACTGTTTACCAATTTGGTGACTGCTGATAATCAAATTGTTGCTTTTGATTTTAGATATAGGAATCTGATTAAGAGAGTGACCATAAATGCACACTGTACTTTTCACAACACATATAAATTATAGTACACATCTACTACTTCACAGACGTGCAATGCATTGCGTTAGTATATTGTAAAATTCCAATTAAATGCACTATAGTACTGAAAGCGATGCGGAAGGTGTTTCTTTGCAGAAGGAAGACAAGCCAGTGGCCGAATGCCATCGCGGCTCCTTCTTGGAAGCCATACAGTGCTCGTAACTTACCTGAGATTGCATCGACAGAGGGATCCTTCAATGCAGGGGGCAGAGCAGGTATCCAGAAACCTCCGATCGATGACTGCCATCTTTTACTCTGCGGGTGGCCCGGGCCCCCACAGTGACCAAGACCGTGAGAACAAAATTATAGCTTTTTGCAGGCACAGGGAGCAATAGGAAGAGGTGTAGGGAATCAAAGATGAGAAGCCTGCACCCACCCCACTTAAAAAAAGGTGGAAAAAAAAAAGAAATCAATGCCGATGACTCTGGGAAAGCCGTAGCTGCAAACTCAGGTGCATGTGTTCATTTACACAAATGCATAACATAGATTTTGTAATTATAGCCTTACTTAAGGGAACTTGTTTACATCTAGAACTCGATGAGGTTTCTTGTTAGAGTGTAGAGCTGTGCAGTCAGCAGCGTGAATGACTGACATCCCATTAAATCACTGTTAAGGAAGCTGCAGTGATTACTGTCACAGGATCTTATCGACCGATGCTGTCTCATTACACCGAGCTTATATTATTCATTTATCTTCTCATTATTACCCTTATCATTAGCTAATGGTGTGACGTTGACCTTTGCGATGGCCTTAGCAACCTTTCACACACATTTCTCAGACTCCCCACAAGGCAGGATGAGCACACGATCCAACGAAGGGGTGAAAATGACCCACCTTCTCAAAGTGGTGGTGCTGCAGTCGGTTTACATTGTGACTCACTGCTGACGAGAATTCAGCAGAGATAGATAGGACACCTAAATGATGTGTTACTTTTTCAGAAGACCCTCCTGGTGCAGGAGAAATGCAGCAGAGAAGTGACATCAGGGGACACCAAGCCAAGAAAAATAATCCTATTTATCACATTTTTTTTGCCACATGGACAAAAGCCCAAATGAGGAGAAAAGAAAAATCACTCAGTCATTGACAAATTTAATGAGAATGCACGGTGAAAATGCACATGCTGGGAGATTGCCAGTAGGAGGTACACAACGAACGTCTGCAGAGCTAAAAGAAGAGGCTTTAATCTAAGAGTTTCTAAAACCGTCGTTTGACATCATCATTCAGGCTCAAGAGACAATATCTAATGCCCAACTGTAAAAAGAACCGCTCCATGTAGGGTTAATGTTAATGTGTGCCCCCCCCCCCCCAAAAAAAAAAAACAAACAAACAAAAAAAAAACCCAAAAAGAACTACCTCCTAACTTTTTTTCAAACATGAGATGGCCCTCTAATTTCTCTTCTTTGCCAGACTACAGGAAGAACTCTGCAACACTTTTGTTTCAAGTCTAAATGCAGCAAGCTCTCCATGCATAATGAATTCCTGACAGTATTTACACATTTAAACACCTGCACATCATTACGCATATGCAGTGGGCAGGAACTATAAACACATTTGCAGGGTAAGTTTAGCAGAAGACGGTACTTAGACGGTGGCAATCGAGCAGGTGCAAACCTGGAAGGACTGATTATGCACTTGCATCAGTTAGTGAGCAGGGATGACATTGAATTAAGTTCATAAATAATAAATTAAAACAAATTCCTGGAACAAAAACTATTCTAAAGTGTATCAATCATTTCAGGTTGGTTTGTAGCTGTAGCTACATACATGCTTTACACATGCGTGCATCTAACTGGGCTAAAACTGTCGTAAAATGTACTGGAATGTCCCTAGGAGGAAATGGGCCATGTTTTCTCGCCTATGGCCAGAAAATAATGCATTGTTAAAAGTTACAACGCATTCAGTGCATTCCAAATATAATTCTCATATTAGGGCTTATGAAGTCGTAAACAGTGCTAAAAAAAGAAAAAAGAAGAAAATAGGGCAGCCACAGTCCAAATATCTGGACGATTAATGTTACTTCAGTTGGTCAGTTTCTTTTCCAAAAGGTATTTAAATGCTTTAATTTTATTTTCTTTGGAAACACTTCTGTTATAGTAATATAAAAAGGTGCCTATGTCCTTCTCTGGTTTTGTGGATGTGGTGGTGGTGACATTTCAGGTGAGTCCCATCTCTTTGGACCAACTGTCCATTAGGGCTGTATCAGATAGTATGTTTGAAACATTAGCCAATGAATAATGTATGAAAAAAAGTTAAATATCAGCCTAGTTAGTTGCTCGGCCGATATGTCGGACTGCCTTTAGTCCACTGCACTTTCCATACAACTTCCAAATAAAACACCCTCAAGAAAAATGTGTTTTCTTCCCGATGATTCCAAAGATTGGTACCATATGCAAAAATATAGGTAATTATCAGAATGTTGCATGCCTTCTTTAGCGCCTTGCAAAAGTAACCACACCTCTTGAACTTTTTATGATCATCATGTTACAACTACAAACTATCATGAATTATATTGAGATGTTATGTCATCAACCAACAACAAGTAGCTTATACTTAATAATTGAAGGAAAATAATATGTGGTTTTAAAATATGTTATTCAGAAACCTCCTTGGCTAGCAATTGAGGTAGTACCACAACCACCTTTAATTACCATTACATCTGCAGGTCTTTGGGGTATGTCTCTACTGGTTTTCAACATATAGAGATTGGAACTTTTGCCCTTCCCTTGTTGCAAACAAAGCTCTAGCTTATTTAGATTAGAAATAGAGTGGAGGTGAACAGAAATATTGAAGTCTATAGATTCTCAGCTATATGTAGATCATTCTGAGCCACTTTAACACATGCTTTGATCTAACCCATTCAATTGTAGCTCTGGCTGAGTCTCTAACCAGTTTTCTTCCAGGATTGCCCTGTAAGTAGCTGCATCCACCTTCCCATCAACTCTTTCCAGCTTTCCTGTCCCTGGTGAAAAAAACAAAACAAACACATCTCAACAAGATAATGCTGCTTCCACCATGACACTTTTTTTCTAATTAGATGACTTTTGAAGGCAGTTCATTGCACTGTTTGTGTTTAAGTTGGGGGCATCAGAGTGACAGGAGCTGAACAAATGCACACCGTTTTTTGTTTTTTTTTGTTTTTTTAAACAACCATTGTCCTTTTTTCCTACTTTAGTTTGGTTTATCATATAAAATTTGATAAAATATATTGATATTGCTGGTTTATTGTGACAATGTGGAGAAAAAAAAAATCACCGGGTAGAAATATCTTAGCAAGGTGCTGCATCATATTAATGCCTGGGACTTTATTAACCCCATGGTTAAGTATAAATTCACTTGACCAAGCCGGCGCAATCAGTCACAGGCTCTCAGCAGAGAAGACAAAAACAAAGACAGCTGGGTGCTACAGTACAGAGCAGAAAGCTTTCAGGCAGGTTTTTTTTTTTTTTTTCTCATTTGCTGTGTTTCCCCCCACTGCTTTTGATGGAGACATTTTCTGAACTACAGGCCACAGTCAGGATGTGCATGACGCTTAACAAAACACAGGGACATAAAAACGTTCGACATTTGTTGCAATATATTTGCTTTGGCTGCACAGCGATTATGATGAGGGGGTCCATGGCACCTAGTGAGCCTGCTGTTGATCAAAGGGCAGGTGGAAAATACCCTCACTGTCAATCACTGGAGTGGATTATTAGTCCCTTTTTTAGTACTGTTACACATCAAAAGCCAAGATTGTGGTACCATATGATTTTCAAAGTTGAAATATTGTGTAATTTTTAAGTCTGTGGTTGAATGTGTTTGTGTCCCCAAATATTCATGACCCCTAAAAAAATGCAAATAAATGAACACCCCTCATAGTTTGAAATCTACTGTTTTGAATATGTTTTCCAGTGATCAGTGCAGATTTGCAGGGAAAAATAAACTACTTTTCTATCTCAAAATCCAACAAATTATACATCCTGAAGTGTATCTCCTTCAAACTTTAACGTGGTGCTGGAGTCGCTGTAGTTCAGTAGCAGGAACTGTTTTTTTTTTTTTTTTTTTTTTTAAGTTTTGCTTAAACTGCAAATTATTTCTTCCGTTTTTGCCATTGTGTCGCTGCTTTCAGGTCAAACCAATTTCAACATCAGACAAAAATGACCACAACAAAAAGTGGTTTTCAAAACATTTCATTTATAAAAGGACAAACATTATCCAAACTGACCAGGCCATTTGTGAAAGAGTAGTTGTTTCCCAGATCCATTTACCGGTTATGTCACGCTTTGCTGCAACAAGTGTTTGTGATTACTGGTTATTTTTGGTCTTTCATCTATGAAAACATTTTTAAATTTGGCATAATGGAAGGTTGTTGAGTATAAACAACCTGTCTGTGGTCATTCTGAAGTATCTCAATTGGATTAAAGTCCAAACTTTTAATAGATCGCTCCTAAATCTCTGTTTTGAGGCATTTTTTTGTGGATTTGTTATAGGCTTTGGGTCTTTGATCTGCTATATATCCCAGGTGGCCTTGCTCCTAAGGTCGCAGCCCTTTGATGACGGAGGGTCTCCAAAAAGGATTCTGAAATGTTATAAGTTTTATGCCAAATATAGCTGAACATCAACCTTCCAAAACATTCACTTTTTGCGTCCAGTCCAAATAATACATTCCCAAAAATCTTGGGGATCATTACGATGTTTTAGGGAAATATGATACTGCGATTTGGGCTCTTTTTGGGCCACAGTGGCTTTAAAACCCCCATAGATGCTATATTTTCCCCAGTGGCGCTCTTGTTGTTGATTTATGAACACGGACCAATATTCAGTGAAATGAGGCTGGCAGGGCTTTAGATGTTTTGGGTTCTTTTTTGACCTTGTGAATTACTTTTAGATGTACTGTGTAATTTTGGTGGGTCAGCCACACTTTGGAAGGTCCATCACTGTTCCACGTTTTGTCCATTTGGCTTATACTGTGGTTTCTTTGGGATCTCAAAGCCTCAGAAAGGATTTTGTAACTTTTTCCAGCCTGACCGCCGTTTCTCATCCATTCTTGAAATTCTTCAGATGAGTTCATGATGTGTTGCTTTCCTGTGATCTTTTGGCTGTCTTCATGTCAGAGAAGTTCTAGTTAAGGGATTCCTTGATTATTTACATCACGCAGCAATCAGGCCTGGTTCTGGGTAGTGAAATTTACCCCACTTCAAACAGGTAAAGTTAATTATTTAATGACAAGGCCATTTGCATTTTTTTCATATATGGCACCAGATTTAATTGGGTAGCTATGTAGCATATTAATTAAATAACATCAAAAGGTTGTTTGTTTTCATTCAGGTTATTTTTGTCTGACATTAACTTTTTTTATGATGTACAATATTTAAGTGGGACAAATAAACAAAAACAGACATTTGAAATAGGGGGAATACTCACTCATTGTAAGTTTTCACAATAAGAACTCCTATACGATGTAGTTTTCAAATAATGAAATATTTGATTCATAAAAATGGTTATGTTTTAAATTCAAATTAAAAAAATATGTCAAAGTTGAGAATTAGAGCACAACAGCAGTAATTATGCAGTTGCATGCTGCTTAGTGAAGACATGAATTATTTATGGCTACAGAGAAAAAAAATACTGTCTGTCTCTTCCCTTTCTAACCAGTTGTGTATCATCTATTTTTGTTAATTCTTGTACTTACCTGTACCCTACCACGACATTTATCTGCAATGACAGCTTTGGGTAACCAAATTGGATACAGTTTATTAGTAGGGGGCATTATTAGTACTTGTCGCTCTAAAAACCAAACAACAAATTAGCTTTAAGGCATAACTTAACGCATACTTCAACCAACTTTCTGGAGATAATGTCTTGAAACAGTTGAAATAAAACTGCATATTTTAGCTCTCGTTATGAGATTGTTGCAAACAATGGACAGAGCGAGAGCACATAACGGCTACGGCAATCAGCCAAAGCATCAACAACATTGAAAATTGAAATAAATAATGTCATAAAACCACAATGTTATCTGTAAGAGGATGAGGTTTACTGACAGAATGCTGGCGATAGTGATCAAACTGCGATCACTGGGCATCTGGATCAAATCGTGGCCAAAAAAGCAGGTCTTCTGATGTATTTCCATAATGCACTCATTCTCATACTCTAAGGAATGACGAGTGATCATTTCAAGGCCAATAATAGCTCATTTACAGACATGCTCACTATTATCTCAGATACATTGCTGCAAAAACTTACTACTGGTGATTATGGGGGAGAAAATAATAATAAAAAATAAAAATACAAAACAGTCAAAACACAGTGTATGTTGTAGATTTCCTTATATGGGATTAGTCGTGCTCACCACTTAAAACGTCTATAATTGGGAATCTGGGTGTCATATCCGATTCATGACAGAATGGGGAATGAATGCAATGAGCTATAAAGAAACAGTAAAAAGGCAAATTGACTGAAGCAAAGTGGTTTGGTAAAATACACTGGGGCCCAAACTTTCATTTGAGAATTCATTTTAAAACATCTGTGTGAAGATAGGCCTAAAATTATTATTTAAATAGCTCTACCTTATTTAAAAAAAAAGTATGAGCCTATAACTATTCTTTCTTACTGGCAGCAGGTATCAGTAAGGCTACAGTTCCAAGGTATACGTCAAAGGTGAATGATATAACAATATAGGAGGATTGCTAGGAGTAGTGCCAAAACGGACTGTTATAAGGTACATTCTATTTATTGCTGCTGTTTAGCCTCATGTAGAAAAAGCATTTATGTTTCAAAGGTTTAGTATAGTAAAGTACTACCAGCTGTGCACAATTACCTTATCTCCTTTTAAACAAAGCTGTTTTAAGAACATCACCAACATTTTCTTAAAGATTTGAAAGAAAAAAAAAACTTAGCTATGAATTATGAAGGTTGTGATGTGTTTTAATAAAATGGGTAGACTGCTGAAGGCTCTCTACTAAGGCAAATAACCCAGTAAATTAACAAGTGCAGACGTCTTGATCAAGATTGATAGTCCCTAATAGCCATTATACACTGTGATTTTAGCAGTCTTCTAAGACTACTCCATGACACACTGTTCGATCTGGATCAAATAAACTTTGGAACAACGTCAAGTTTGATGTGTTCACATTGTACAATCAATCACCGGTTACTACTAAATCTGTTACGACATACAACAATGAGCAACTTCATCAGCAAGCGTTAAGTTAGCGTCTACAATTCTGGCTGTGTTTTATATAAACAAACTAAATCAGCTGTTCAGCCACTTGCTCTACTCTGCACTCCCAAATCCATCCAAAACAAAACCACAATCAAATAAGTAAGATAAAAGTTGTCCAGTGATAAATTAAAGAGATAGTTTTGGATGAATCTGTTTTAATCAAACATCAGTGTTCTTCCGTAAATAATTTAAAAAATAAGTTCAGCAAAACGTTCTTTGTTCAGCACACCAAAGTCCGCTGCAGCCGTGTAAGGTTTGTGGACAGAGTCAAAAACCTTTTGGGCTCAGAAACAGCAGAGCAGCGAAAATGCGTTTTCGGTGACAAAGTCACCACATTTATGTGCTTTCACACACCTGACATGCCAGCAATTCGCCTATAAAGCGACAAGACAGAGATACAATAGTACAATGGCGCTATCTAGTGACACTTTAACTTTGAGGGTTTTCCTGCCACTCCAGTCTTCTCAGTCACTCTTCTTGCTCTCAGGGAGTTTGTGTGTAGGCGGAGGGGTGGAGTGATATCGGCCGGTCGGTTCACGGAGTCTGTGGCACAGCAGCACGACCAGGTCTCTTTACCCGTGTTTATAGTCACTTATTTCACAGCCAAAATGTTCAGAAACAAGCCCAAAAAAAACGGGACTCATGAGACCCTCATGAATTGTCTCCACCTGGGAATAATAGCTACGCTAGTATAGACTTGTGTTTTCTCCTGGGTATTATTTCTTTTTTGTCTTGGTAACTTCTTCTTTCCTCTCCCTGGATGGTCCTACATTTCAACAGAAAATGGCTAATAGAAATATCTACGGTCAACTTTGCTTGCTTTATCCACCTCATCCACCGGCAGCACATCTTCATATAGAAGACAGATAGGGAAAATGTGTATGGCTGACAATTAGTCCCCTTTCGGATACTGAAATCAGAAATCGACGCAACACGGTGCGTCCCAGTGGGTGCGATGTCCTCTGTGTATTTCTAAACAACTAATTCTAAGTTATGAGAAGGCTTTCAATTTTAATGTGATGTTATTAGACGTTGCTAAAATATGTATTTATAAAAGCAATACTTTTATAAAAGACAGATTAGTTATACGCTGTCCCTTTAACAATTTTATGGTTCAAATTATTCGGACTTTGGATTAAACAAAAAAAAATCTCTACTAATTAGTTAAAAGTTATCCCTTTGGTTTGTTTTTTTCTAATTGGAAACCCAGAGGAAAGAAGCAGGCCATAATTGTAACAACATAAACAAGAACAGAACAAGGTAAACATATTTGTAGCTATAATAGGCACTTCTCTTACAGAGAAGTTAATAACAGATACTTTGGCCCAACAAGAGTTTCTGCAGGACACAAGCCGATTCAACACTGGCTTGAGGCTTATAAAGCAACTATAATGTTCTAAAAGCTATTCACCTAAAATGTCCAAATTGTAGGTGACAAGCTATCAGCCGTATCTGTAGTTTCTAAGAAACAGTCCTCTGTGAACTCATTTCTCTCTCCTGCTGACATTTTTATTGGCTGATATTCTTGAGAACTGACAAAGTGCTAGACAAATGGCATCATGTGTCTTCTAGTTTGATAGAACTTAGTCATTTGACCCTTGTCAAATGTCCCTGCTTGTATTATATATATATATATATATATATATATATATATATATATATATATATATATATATATATATATATATATATATATATATATATATATATATATAACCTTAATGCAGTCTCAGTTAATTGTGTTTTTACAAATACTTGTATTGCTTCATAAATGGTGACATTCCCTCATTCTTTTATCATCATAACAATTTATATAATTTCAGAAGCAGTTTTTTGCAAAGTTATGCAAGAAAACTCAGAATATTAGCTAACACTAAAATCACTCACCAACACTGTGGGCGTAGACTGATATAAAATCAACAACAAAAGGGAGAGTGAGTTTATTCAAAGACTAACAAAGTTTAATTCCTCAAAATGAAACTTGAACCGATCTAATGTTACTAAGCTTGTCAATATGAATGACCCAGTCCTAATTATTGGATGCGACATCATCTATTTACAAGCTGATGTGTTGAGTCCCTCCGTGGTGTAGTGGTTTAAGTCTATGAGTGTAATTCAGGGGACCTCGGTCTGAATCCCGGTTGAGTCAGGAAGGGCTTCTGACAGAAAAGTAGATCTCGTTATGTATCTAGTGTTCATTTTGTTTTTTTTTATCCAGGTCCTGCAAACGTGTGCATTTTGACATTTCTGCCGCTGTTGTCTTACTCATGCCCAGCAAAAAACTTCATATCTTGGCTTTTTATTCCTGACATTTTTTTTTTCACTTATATCGGTTTCATACTTGCCCCGGTGTCCTCTTTCACTGAATACTTTTTTTGCGATGAGGTTAGTGCACCCTCACACACCAACATTCAGTATTCAGCAATGGTTCGAGAAGCATGAGTTCAAGGTGACGACTTAGCTTCCAAATCCCCAAACTGAATGTGCCAGATGGTTTGGTAGACAGATCCATCTTGGAAGTCATCTGCGGTAAAGGGCATGCACTTTTATAAAACTAGCTGTCAGGTGACAAATAAAACGTTTTGTTTCAAAAATACTTTACACCACTACCAGTCCATTCAAGCAGCTGTGAGATTAACTGGGGAACGGAACCTGGACTCCCACCCACCCAGTTAAAAAAATTAAATAAAATAGACAGTTTTTGGAAGCCCCACTTTGCATCTTGGCAGAGTTACAGTTCTTGGTGGATCAGAAAAAAGCTTCTAAGAGGTTTTGTGAAATCAATGAGCAGGTTAAAAAGCAATAAGGTCACCTTTATAGTATATGACGGGTTATTATAATCTGCCAGGCGTTCAACGTGCTTTTAGAGATGAATAAATAATACGACTGAGGTAAAAGGAAGCAATGATCTCAGACTGCAATACAGACACTGTCACTGTCAGGTTTGTATTGATCTGTAAGTCTGCATTGTGTAACTGGAGTTAGGGTCAAATCTGGTGATGGACATCGTCTCTTTGTTAGAGGGTTTGACTTTACACCGTTGGTTCTGGATGGGCAAAACTAGAAACTATGTGGTCGGAGGGGCAGAGTAGTTTCTTGACTTTCCTTTGTGTAAAACTTCTCTTTAAATGAATGTTGACGCAAGCACAAACAGTTTTTGTTCTGGATGTGATGATATTCCTTCTTTTATGTGCATTCAATATTAAGTGATGTGAATTTGTGTGCCATAAATCACGTAAAATGTGAACACAGAAAATTAGATACAACGTTAAAATGCAATAACCGTTTTCTGACTTTATAGCTATAGTTGGTAATCCTGTTCAGTAAAAACTTTTTTATTATTTTTATTTTTTTATTATACTGGGTAAAATGGTCCTTACATTTCATCCTTTCACAAAAAGCAATCAGTGGGAGCTATAGGCCTGTAAAAACTCAGTCCATACCCCTTGGTCCAAAGGGAATGGATTTGAGGGAGTTTTGTTCTTGCTTTCATTCCCCTCTCTCCCTCAAGTTCCAGGCATATCTCCTTTTCTATTGGTTGTCGAACATGGCAATCATTCTGACGAGCTCACGTAACGTCAGTGTCTGTGCTCATTCCTTCATAGTTTCCGCTTGCTGGCTGCGCATGTATACGTCTAGTGTTCACGTATCTTGTAAAGTTAGTGGCTAGGTTAGAAGGTAGCTTAGTGGTTAGCCGTTCATTGTAGCTCCACCGCTCTCACCATAAACTTCCACCATGGGTGAGAGTCTCATGAAGCGAACCGCATTCATGTTTATGAGAAGAGGAAGTCCTTAGAGTAATGAGACCAGAGTGGATTTGAAAAAAAAATTCAAAATGCAATCCGCCTGAAGAGTGGAAGTGTGAGGTAAGGCAGTCTAGCACAGTTATTCAAAAATGGACACTGGTAAACTTCCAGAAAAATTGCCGACCCTAGCTCTACATCTGACTATTATCTTTCTTGCTTTAGGTCAGGTAGGGTTAAAGTAAGCATTGAAAAATGACATTTTTTAGAACATATTTTAAAAGATTTCTTTAAATTAAAAAGGTTATACATTTTCTCAGTTTTTGGTAGAATTACCTTTTCAACTGTATAACGGGTATAAAACAAATGCCAGGTCTCCTATAAACATCCCTCAATGGTTTGTTGGAATGTTGGCCTGTTCTTTCCAACAGAACTGGTGTAGCAGTCAGCTTGGCCCACATATCTTCTATTTGAATAAGACCAGGGATTTTATTGGTCACTCTAAGACACTGTGTTGCTAATTTGCAAATGACTTTTAACTTTTTGTTCTCTCTCTTTTTTTTCTTCATAGTAGGTACACCTGGTCTGGCGTTCTGTTAATTGTGACATCATCCAGAGAAGACGGCTCACCCGCTATTACCATCTAATGTAGAACAGATTAATGGATCAATGTGTGCTTCTGTGCTTTTTTTGTCTGTCTTGTTGTGTCTCTGCTCTGTCTTCTGTAACCCCCAGTCGGTTAGAGTTTTTCTTTCGACTGTCGCTTCATGCTTGTTCAGTATGAGGGATTGCTGCAAAGCCATGTACAATGCAGACGACTCTCCCTGTGGCTCTACGCTTCTCCAGGAGTGAATGCTGCTTGTCGGGACTTTGATGCAATCAACTGGTTCCCTTATATAGAACATTTTTGAGCGATCTGTATAATATGATTGAATTTGACTTTGCAAAGTGCCTCGAGATGACATGTTTCATGAATTGGCGCTATATATATTAAATTGAATTAAATTCAGTGTCCATTACGGAGCCTATTAAGGTTAGTGGCAATCTGGACTTACTACATTCCCTCCTGAGAAAATTGTCAGTTACTAATCTGTCTATCTCCTCTGCAGAGCTGACAGAACCAGTTCCTGTAGTTTCCTGCACCAGCTACAACAATTATCTTAATAAAATCCTTAAACGTGCTTTGGTGTTATCTGAATGATCAGGTCCAGTTCCTGAGTCCTTAAAAGGCTGACTTCTTGTGATGCCGCTTCAATAGTTTTACAAAAATGTGCTTTACTAGTGTTCTTTTGTGAAGTGCATTGGTCACACTGGCAGCAAGACAGCACCACAATATGATGTTGCCACCTCCATACTTCACAGTTGGGATGGTGTTGTCTGGCTCGGAAGCTCACTTCTTTCTTTCTTTCTTTAAACGTAACAGTCATTTTGGAAAAACATTATTTTTTTTTTTAAATCAGACTATATGGCAGGTCCCAAAAAGCTAGTTTTTCCTTGTAAACTGTAATCGGGCTGCTTTTAAAGAATTAGTTTCTTTCTCTCTGAGTGGCCTTGTGGCGATGGGAGTAGAGGACTCTTTTTGCTAACATTTGCTGTTTGTTTGAACAGATAAACGCGGCACCATCAGCTATCTGAAAATTTGTAAGATTAACCTGGCTTGTGAAGGTCAGCAGTTATTTTTCAAAAAGAGATAATGTTAGTAATCCTATCTGATCTAAAAGACAAATATTAGTCTGATTTAATGTCTGAAAAGTGAACAAAAAATATCTAATTAAACCAGTTGGTCATTTGACCTCCAGGTTGAAATGTTAAATCTTATTGGAGTATTTTTAATTAGATTTTTTTATTCTTTTACAAATTTCCAATGCATTAATATTTCAATAATTTTGTTTTCTTGCATTTCACTCAAAGACTTTCTAAATGTATGGATGCAATGGCTTTCTCAGTGGGTTTGAAACCTTTTTATGGATAACCTAGCAAAGATATTGCACACCCTCTATGCTGGAAATTTAGTTCATCCCCCCCATCATCCCATTTATAATTATGAATCAGCCTTGGTTAGACGGGGGAAATAAATCTGCTCAAATCATGTAGCAAACTGTAACTCTGCACTCTGAGCCGCTGAACTTCTTTATCAGTTCGGCATATTGTTGCAACGCCCCATTAAACATTTTTCCAACTCTGCTATGATTTATGCATAAAAGTCTGATTCAGTGACTTACATCTCCTTGTTGGTCTTTAGCAGACTGACGATGTTCATGGAGAATAGTGCGTTGACAGCTTTGGCGGACAAAGTTAAATGCATCTTTTAATACAATAAATGTTTTGATAGTAGCTTTTCCGTTGAGATAATTTGATTCTACTGTAACACCAGGTTTTCTTTTGTTTACTTTATTGTCTAATTTCTTTTGTTTTATTTTTCTCCTACTCAGTTTCTTCTACCTTCACACAATTATGGCAAATCATGCTGTATGACAGTATAATTGACCAAGTGAAACACAGTCGCTGCTGAGCAGCACACACACACAGATTAAATGAAGAACCCAATCAAAGATTTCCCCATGAGAATTTTTTTTATTTTTGTAATTGAGTTACTTCTTACTGGATTTGTCCTTTCAGCCCTAATAACAATGATGCTGTCAATAAAAAAGTGATGATGTTGCCACAAATTAAACTCAGTTTAATTTATTTATATACAACAGCAATTCATATCAAATCTAATTTGAAGGCCCTTAACGACACAAACAGATCTAATTCATAACCGAAATGTGTAATCGAACTGATTGCGTCATATAGGCAGACTCAAATTCATTGCCATTCCAGTGTGATTCTGCTTAATAAACAATGCAGTCAAATTCTATTTCAATGCCACTTAGTAAATCGTTATGTATACTTAATATAAATTAGATAGAAAAGGATATTTGTCAGCACATAATACATCAACATAAACTGTTCTGCAGAAAAAAATTTCCCTTTCTGAAAGATTACGTAATGTGCTGAAATGTATGATGAGGTTACTGAAATGTTTATACAAATACAGGGAAAAATAGAGGAAATACGCCACAGCATAATGTATGACCTACTTTTGACCTTTGCTCTTATTGTTGTTTAATAGAATCAGTCACGGAAAGCCTCCAAACCAAAGTAGCTGCTTTCTGTCGATTTTTTTTCCCTCATCATCATATGCTCCATGAACTCTACAAGATTGATAATTCAACATTGCGTAACTGGTTACGAGAGGAGCAAATGTTTGTTTTCTACTTAACAAATTTACAGCAGGATTGGTTTGGTTCGCCCAAGCTTGTGTCCATGTTCAATATTTTACCCATAGTCACCAACCTCTCAGCAATGCTCATAACTATTGTTAGGAACAGATGTCTAAATGGTATTTATTAGCACATTTTCCACCTATAAATAATTTTTTTTAGTTAGTTGATCAGCAAACTGAATTTTGAGAAGAAAACGTATGCTGGAAGGTTTTGGCGATATCCTTTTTGATATCAGTAAATACTGGAGTATATGTTAACGTCTCAGATTATTGTTAAAGGCTTCATTATTGTGAAAGGTAGTGGCTTGGTCTTTGATGGATGTAGCTTAAAGGGACAGTGTGTAACTAATTTGGCTTTTAATTGGCAAAAATCAAGTATTGCTTTTATAAATACATATTCTGGCAAAGTCTAATAACATAACATCAAAAATGAAAGCATTTTCATAGTTGTTTATAAATACATAGGTGTCCATGCGCCCACTGGGAGTCGCCATATTGCATCGACATTTCTGATTTAAGTAGACGAAAGGGCCCAAACCTGTCAGCCATACACGTTTTCCCTGTCTGTCTCCTATATGAAGAAGCAAAGATGGCCGTAGATGATTCTGTTTGCCATTTTATGTGAAAACTGAGAATCCATCCAATCCATACAAGAGAAATTAACCAAGAAAAAAAAAAAAGAAGAAGTAATAACCGGGAGAAAATGAGAGTCTATATCGATGTAGGTATTATTTGCCAGGTGGAGTGTAGACAATTAATGAGGGAGCAGGGATTCAAAACGGATGCAGAGGTTGCAGGCTTTCTCCTGGACAGGTAAGTTAATTCAACATAACAGTGATGCTTATTTTAACATTAAGTTAGAAACAGGGAAGTGTAGTCCAGCAACTACTCTGTCCTCCCTGCAGAGACGGCTTGTTTGTTTGTCTTGTCTCTCTCTCTCTCTCTCTTTCAAGGAGTACATTTATGTGGAAGGGTGGAGTGATATCAGCTAGTTCACAGCTGTAGCGCAGCAGCATGGTCTTCTTCTTACTCGTGTTTATTTGGGCTCTAAAATAAGTGACGACACGTTCCGAAATGCAGGGTTTGAATAGATGTATGACACTATGCTCCTCAAATTCAAGCAATTACCCATTTTAACTAATTTGCACCTATCCAACATCAGATTCACAGCAGCCTTTGATAACACACTAACACGCCACCCAAACTTGGTAAAAGACCCCCAATGAGCTGCTCTCCTTACTTGTTACAGACACTTTCCTGATAAACTCAGGCAAAGTAGGTCAACGTTTCTACACGGCTTTCCAAAATTACCGACATTTTCCATGTCTCCTGCATTTTTTCATACCTATGATATAATTTTACACTACCCATGGACGCTCATGCCAAAAGAAAACACCCGTCGCTTTTGATTCATGCAAAAATTACTCTACTTACTATGGTATTCATTACAATAAAAGTAAAGGCTGGCAGATTTATATCACACGTTAGCGCTAATGAGCATTTTAATGTCAGAATGTTCCTGGAAAAGAACGATGCGACATTGATCTGTAGTCATCCTGCTTCTGTTTATACATATTAATGTGCTGTTTTCCTCTGAGAATCTCCGAGAGTCATTTTACATTTTATTCTAATGACTTTAAGAAATGGAAAATGTACTTTTTCCCTTTTTCTTTTTAACTAGGCTGGTGTTACTCAAAATAACTGCCTTATTTTGTGTTTCTTTTTTCTTGCCGTGAACTTTACATGCAGCACAACCTTTTGAATTTTGGTCGGGTTTACCAATTTATACAGTTCTTAGAAAAATAAACCTTCTCTAAGCAAAACAGGAAAAGTGTAACCTGTAATACAATTCGAGTTTATCATATATACTTTGTAATTACTCCACAGCAGAACTGCTAAAACAATTAGATTTTATATTCTTAAATGGTTAAATAAAATTAATAATCTGTGTCATTAGTTAGGATAGATGCTTTTTCTCTTTTTTTTTTTATCATATATTGTACATATTATTAAAAATAAAATAATCCTTGTGGATTATTTCTGAGACAATTGTACTTATGTTTTCCTCCTACCTTCCATCCAAGCAGCAAATAAGAACTAATTAATGACCACATATCAATTCAGCCACAGCCTCCTACAGCTTGAAATCATGATCATTCGGATGGTATTCAACAGCTTATCAAAATCAAATGATTGCCAATGATGGTGCTTTAATCCCCCCCCCCCCAACATGATTGTTGTGTGAAAACACTCCTGCCCTCAGTTACCTCTCCAACACACACACACACACACACAGTCACTATGCATGATGAATAATCATTTGAACACGAACATCTCCATCAGTGCAGCTATCCACTTAGCTCACTCCTTCATTACGGTCTATTTGACAGACCATGGAGGACTGAGAGGTTGTTTCTTTTTTTTTTTTTTTTTTTTTTTTTCCTCCCTTACCCAAGGGACATGCCTGGCCCTTCCAGTAAAAAGAGGCCACTAATGGAAGCAGAGGCCCTCATTTCCACTCTGCAATTTTTATGCAGGCAATCCCAGGCATTCGCGGCGATCATGAAGCTGGGCCAAATCGATGCCAGGGTCAGCTCTAAATACAGTATAAAAAAAAATAAAAAAATACTGAATGAACCTGTTTTGTTGATAGCAGACACCGCCTTGTAAATTCAGCTACAGCAGGTGTCTGTGTGAATCTAATCAAAGTAAACATTTAGCAGAAAATGCCAAAATGGGGGTGAAAAAAAAATACAAAACTAATTCTCTAAATGTGTGTGAACCCCTCAGGACAGCTAATCAAAAAATGCATCGACTCCACGGGGTACGTAAAAAGCCAACTTCGACAGCTGCTCTCCTTTTTCCATGTCCAAGTCAGAAAAGGGAGTGCAAACAAGAAGGGGAAGAACAAAGTTTGAAATTGGGATGCAGGTGTTCCTCTGTGGACATGCCCCACCTTGATTACTGCACACATTCGAGCCGAATGCTGATTTATTTTCACATACTCCCTAGGTTGCCAAAATGTGGACAGTGACAGTGTAGAACCAAAAGGAGGGCCACCTATCACCCCTAAGGTGACGCCGAGTTAAAACCCCAGTTGCCAAGTTAAGAGTGGCTGACTGCTGCATGAGCAAATGGTCTAACCGACTGACTCCCTAACAATCAATAAGTTATGTTATATTTCAGCAACAGTAGGGATACTTTCTGCCAATGTTTTAAGTAAAACCGTTTAGATCACGTATTTTTTTTTCCTGGGTAAAATGGGGTGTTTATAGCTTTAGCAAACCAGATGGTGAGGATCTAAAATTGCCCAAAGCCAACTGTGACTTTCAGGATCTTCATTCGAATAAACGCATCGAGGGTATCACGAGTAATTCCAGTTGGCTAAATACATTAATGGCATCCAGGGTATGAACCTACAGCACTTGGTATATGTTAGCAAACCACATATGTCCAAGCAGTCCTTTTTTTTTTGTGATTATTACACACACTGACATCTCGATTAACACTGTAATTTCTGTAACTAAATGTTTTGCAAACACCATTGCCACGTTAGCAATTATCTTGTGAGATTTAACCAAAACTTTACAATAAATGCTTTTACGAGCCTCATCTGTGTCATATTTTCAGCGCAATTTAAGAGGCATGAAGCCATTAACAATGTAAGATGCAAAGCCACCTTTCATTCAGACCCACTCCCCAAGTCTAGACTGTGGCTCTGTCCTTCCTCTCGGTCGCTGTTGCATTAGATTGCATCCGTGAATCACAGCTCATTTTCTCTTTCTCGGCACTTTCAAATCATCTCTGAACCTTTCCTTCTCATCCCCACCAAAACATTTATGTTTTTCCTCTTTACAATTACAAATTCTTTATTTTCAAATTGAAAGATGGATACATTTTCTCCAGCAGCATGAAATTTTGGGCCGAGTGTTGATTTAGTGCATGGATTCAAATCATTTTTCACACCAAGTTAACTTTGAAACAGAAAAAAAAAAAAATCTTAATTTGCTAACAACAGTTTGGAATGTCATACCAAACGTCTACAGGTACCAAAGATTGTCTTTTTGCACCTTGTTGAAGTTCTCATCAGACTGCTGCCAGCAACCAGCTACCAGATTTAAACAGGAAATATTTTGTCACTCTGGCACAAACATGAATGGTGTGACCAAAATGTTTGCAGTTTTCTAGTAATTTATCAAACGGAAGAGAATAGCTGGTCATTTTGTTAGGTTTTTAAAATGCCTCTTATTGAGTTTAAACCAGCAACGGTATGATCAAAATCAATGCATGTGTTTTTTTTTTTACCATTTTTAAAACTGTCCAAAAAAGCGCCAATCACATTGGCACATTCTCTGTAATCACCTTAAAATGCAATAAACCTATATGGATAGTCTGATGTAACATTAAAGTGTTTTTTTTTTTTAACTAGTGATCAACATTTTCTTAAATACCACTGAATAATCTGATGTGAGTAATAACCCAAGATCTACATAAAAAAAATTAAAAATAAATAAAAATCAGGAAACTTGCAATTTAAATCCTCAGTCCAATATTCAATAAAATGTTCTCCTAATATCTTGCAGTCCCAACAGAAAGGGAACCGACATCCTGATGCAAAAAGTAGCACAGATTTAAGATAATCCATGTCACAATTTCCTTACTCTTGATGAACGGGATAATACTGCTTAAGCACAAAACGCCATCATTGTGCGGTTTGTTACAGAAGTATATTATCTGCTGAATTTCATCTTAGGCCGCTGGAATTACATTGAGATACCATTTCAAATGCAGTGTTAGTCAGTGTAATCCATACACATAACCTTTTCAAATTCCTCAATGCATTAATTCATCACTTGCCCTCCACAAGATTAATGGCGGGCGCAGGCAAGATGTGATAAAGCTTGCACAATACATTGTCCCAGTGGTCACCAGCAGTGAGGCTAATTTGTGTAGTTCTCAATAGTAGTCACTGTGCTCATTGTGAAAACTGCTCAGATTTCACCAGGCGGCAGATCTATAATTAGCCAGAGAACTCAGAGTATGAATGCGTAGAAACCGAGTTTGAGCACCAAGATCTGTAGGTTTGTGCCGAAGGACAAAGAAAGATCTCTGTTTTGAACAAAGTGAAATAAATTTGCCTAAGACAGGTAGGCTGTTAAGATGTCCGTTGTCAACATAATATAAAATGTAATTTAATGTCAGAATTAAGTCTTTATTCAAGAATAGGAGATGCAGCAATTGCAGTTTGTTGACCCAATTCTGTCCTTGTGTTTTTATTTTTTTATCCGCTTTTATATAGAGTTATTTGGTAGAAATCCAGTCCTTATATTCATATTTATCCAGAACCTAAACATTTAGCTTTGTTTTTGGCCCTGTTTTGGCCCTGTTGTTGCATAAACTAATCTAAATCAAATATAACCAATCTCAGTTATGCTCCTGCAATTGCTTTGTTAATATTTACTGTAAAGCTTACTGCTGGAGAACCCGATATTCAGCCAGACATGGAGCTTCGTTTTAAAAAAGTTTGTTGCGAGAAGTGAATAATGACAGATGAGGCAGGCAGGCAGTAATTTGCAGAAGACCAGAGGATGCAGGTGAGATGACTGACAGATCCAATACGGAATAGAAGTAGCAGGCAGTGATAGACTTGAACAGATATGCAGGCCAATGGCTCACCAGAGTGGGAAGGGCAAGCAGCAGGAACTCACATGAAACAGGGTAGCTATGAGCAACACGCAGTCTCTGGAAAACCTCCTCAGTGAGGGCTGATCCATAGGCAGAGAAACAAAGTCCAAAAGGCTGAGCAGACAGGAACTGGGAGCATCAAAGCAGCAGCGCATTAGATACAAAACAAGACGTTTTGGCAGGGAGTGGATGAGTGAGGCAGGTATATAAAGGCAGGGTGATATGGGAGCAGAGTTGGGACTAGTTAGTAGCAGCAGGTGGAGCTGATCTGGCGCTGAGTGGTGGCTGGGAGGTGACTGAGCTGATTGGATAGTGACTGATGCCTGAGAGGAGTGGAGCAAAGAGTGTAAAATCAGTCCAGAAAGTCCTAACAAAAACAAACAAAAACTTAAATAATGTCATTTACAAGATTAATAATTGGTAAGCAAGTTTCAAAATTACTATTTTATGCCCATGTTTATTACTTTTCACCACCCGAGCTCCCTAAACAACCTTTTTTTTTTTTTTTTTTTTTTTTACTTTGTGGTGTTTTGTGGAGGTAAAAAAAATGTCAGTGAATCGATCTGACAAAAGAAATGTCCAATGAAAAAATAACTACATAGAAAGTGCAAATTAGGGAGCTATTTGACTATAACTGTCAGTTATCCATGAGTAGAGGCAATGTTAGACTTTGCATTACAAACAGCTCAATAAAGAAGATGCTTGCCATTTTTGTGAAACGAAACCAAGAAAGCATCACATTGACATTTGTTTTGGCTATTTTAGCAACTTTTATTAGCAATTAGCACTGCTAATGCACTACTGTAAAAGCACATTATTTTCTAGACTGTCCTAAGGTTTTCTAACAGTCTGCCTACATATTTTGTGGCCGATGAAGATGAAAAGGTCATAAGAATCAAAGGAACTTTCTGTGATCCGGTTAGCTCACCTGTTTGCCTGATCGATGGCAATTGCACACTATGGCATCAAAGAAATGCATCAGTAGTGACACCGGATTAGTCCCATCCATGACTATTCTTAAACATTTTACAGAAATGGATCAACATCGGTTGATTTTCAATGAGTAAAAATGCCTATAGCAGAAATGTGTCTTTATTTGATTGGCTGATTAGGTTTATTACATTCATATATGTAAAAATAAAAAACTGTGTTTCTGCAGTGCTATGAGACCTTAAAACCCCCTTTTAAATCATTGCTTCGATCTGTTATCTACATTTGGTCTTCCACACTTCTCAATCAAAGAACAGCTCCCCACGTGGATGGTTTGAAGTCAAACCACCATTATTGTGCCTCAGCTCCATCTTGTGAGGTATTAAATCTGTAGTGACTATAAACTGTAAGAGATGATAGAGGACTGCCAAATGAGGATGACATAGTGATAAAATAAAGCAAAGTCAGCATCACAAGTCAGTAGGGGAGCACAGGGCACAAGCACTGATCAGATGGATCGGTGCTCTGTGCGAAATACATTGCTCAGCAGAATGTGAGGTAGATAATGACATGCTTAGGATGGTGTACAGAAATTGTTCTTGTACTTAAGGTCTCAATGCATTTGAACAGCCCAAATGAGTACTGCTACACTGTGGGAACTTAGTCCGTGTCTTACGCATATTGCTAAGGTGAATGCTGAAAGTTTTAGGCCACGCCCCTTTGGTTCTGTGTTCCCAGCTGTATGATTTGAAATCACACACTGCCCGCTGTTACGGCATATCAAGTTGTTTGTTGTAAGGAGAAAAGGTATTCCCTAATGAAAAGTTGAGCGATAAGCATAAAGGATAATCTGACTCTCGCCAGATGGATGTCTACACACATCCATCTGGAATCGCTGCCATTGGGAGGGATTTCAATACCACATAAAATGAACGAGCCAATCAGAATCGGCAGACAGGATTTTCGTAGATGTGACGTATCGGAGAAGCGACTGTTTGGATTCAGACAACTATGGCGGGTCGTAGTGCAGAAGCAAGTGGTAACACTGATGCTATTTCATCAGTGTTGTCCAATCTACGGATTGTTAATTATTTAAAAGAACGCCAGAGAACGGCTTTGAAGGCTTTGTTAGTGGAAACAATGTTTTCACCCTTCTCCCGACCAGGTTTGGCAAGAGCTTGATCTTCCCTAACGTCTGCGTTATGGGTTGGTTTCAATGTGAGTGGTTGAAGTACCGCGTCAGTAAAGATGACGGACAATCATATGCAAGGAATTTTGATAAGGCCTCTCTGAAATACATCTCCAATGTAGCAATCCCAGATGGATGTGTGCACAACGAAATCCATCTGGCAAGAGTGAAATTACCTAAAAACGTCTGTCTGTCTGAGAGAGAGCTAAGAGAAGTATGAAGAGGCTCACAGCAGCACTCGCCACTGCCTCAAGACAATAACTGCAGAACGATTAGTGCTTTCACAGGATGTCCTCAAAAACAGAAGGAAGTCACTAGATTTTTTTGCTAATCTCCTTTATAAAAAAAGGTTGCTGGATGGGTCCAAAATGTCACTAAATATAGTAAAAAATCTGCTAAATTGGCAGCAGTGACCAATTTCGCCTTGTACTTTGCCTCACAAATATTGCTGCAAGCAGAATCTGAAGTGCATTTTGGAAAGTTGAGCCCCCTTCCTTGACTGGACCAGTAGCTACCGACATCATCACGCTCGTGTGCGTGCAATGCTGTGTACATGTTTGGCATGGAAAGTCACCCACTCTTCCACTCCCTCAGTGATGCATTTAGGTACCAACACATGGTACCGTTTGATTTTACGATAATTGTTATTGGCGGGACTCAGTCGGTGCCTACAAAAGTACCGAATACTGTACCCATCCCTGGTCAAATTTTTATTTTAGTAACAGATTTGACGTCAGAGCATGTGTGTGATGGAGAAGTCGCTTCAAAACACGGTTTCGCCATTTTAAGACAATAAGTACTGAGTGTGATCACAGATATTGTAGAAAGTATTCAGAAAACAGCAGGCTCTGATCGTGTTCCATTGAGAATGTAGATCCTTACCTTATGGGACTCCCAGAGGGTTACCAACATTTCCTAATCCAGCATGTTCTATAACAGACAGGTTAACAGCTCAAAAGACAAAACCTTTCTATACTTAGTGGAGCCTTCTTGTTATCTACTGAACTCATATGTCTTTTTCGCTCTCTCACAGCCTTAAAGAACTAAATACATGTATCAACAATCCATAGAAATTCCTGCATTTCTGTGCTTTTAATCAGCGAACCTGAAAAATAGTTAACTGAGTCTTCTTCCTGCAGTAACATCTGTTACCCCAAAGAGAGTTATCAAGCTCGCCCTGGTAGAGTTTACTTACACTATGACACTTTCAATGATAAGGAAGATTTACTCATTCATTTTTATTTTCTAACCGGTCAAAGTTGATCATTCATTTAAGTTTCTTTTGTCAAGGAGATGCACATGGCAATTGTTTCAATTTAACACCCTTCAGCTACTCGCTTTGCGGACCCAGTTCCTTTTGGTATTTTCTACTACCACTTATTTACGTCCAGTGGTGAGAAATAGGTTCTTGTCCACAGCCGATTTCTTGGTGCCTCTTTAGTGATAACCGCCCCATTCTGTGCACTAGTTGAACATTCATTGCATTCCTTGGACTTGCATGATGCATAACACTATGCTACTTCACCTTCCGCTGTAAGTACAAAGATTTCATAAATCTCTAGTCTGGTCAACTATCACGACTCAAAGCTAAGACTAGAAAGCACACATTCCACACATTAATTTTTTGATCTGGGAGAGCTGAGATACATCTGAACAAAGTGGAACCCTGAATGCACAAGCAGAGACATGCAAATGTCAAGTTTGCAGTAAAGGATGCAACCTACTGTAGAGAAGCATGTAATATAATATAAAGCAATAAAGCAATATATAATATAAGCAATATAGTTTACTCCTAAAAGCTAAAAGCCCATGTTGCAAAAAAAGAGAAAACAAGTAATTGTGAGCATTGCAGTGTGTCACAATAAGCTAAAAAATAAATACAAATAAAACAGTGAAATATATCATTTACTAATCAGTAAATTGCCTTTATATTTTCACTCCGTACATGGTACCTGACTGAAGATATACAGAGAATGCCTAGCTTAAGACACCGCAGACAAAGTACTTTGCGAGGTAGTTTAAAGGGAAATACAATTTCACATTCATCTCATGCTGCACTGAAAAAAGGCGTCCGACTTTAAGTAGAAAAAGAGAAAAGATCTGCCGTAAAGCCATTAAATACAATTCATCTTGCTGCAGTGTCTACGAGGAGCATGTAATTGCAATGACACACTGGTGTAATCCATTTAAAAACACTTTGGCTCAGGCCTCGGCTGATTTAGACTTCCGCCGCAGACTCGCACTGTCATCTTTTCGGACACGTTCCAGTGTCTGCCTGCTATTAGCAAAAAAATGTGTAAGCTGCTTTGTCGTCCACCTCCAGGGCCTGGCAGGGAAGCACCTTGTCCTGGATGCATTACATGACCGACAAGAGCACAAGAAGGAAAAAAAAAAAAAAGAAAGAAAGATAACTCGCCCGTCTCTGGCAGAGGTGAAGTGCGAGCGGTTGCACACAGACATGTAATCTGTCTCGAGAGGTGCCCTCTCTTCTGGCGCCTCTGCGCCTTGACTTTCAGAGGCAGGGTAGACCCACCCAGCCTGATCAGAGTAATGGTGTCACTGGAGAGCTGCATCTCATTGAGAGTTGCCTGAGCAAACATTATCTCACCGTGAGCCGCTGCAGTCGCGGCTGGACGAGAGGCTCTGCCTAGTTCTTCTACAATGGGTTTTAATCTCACGGTGGCAAATACATTCTTGCCATTTAATGCAGGAAGACAGGAGGGCTACCTGGGCCCGTTCTGCCCGAATCTAATTGAACAAATTACACACTCGAAATGGTCCAAATTAAGCATCATGTTGGCATTAAACTGTGGATGATTTATATCCACTTCTAAAACTGTGTCCAGGACTACTGCCCACCACCAGCAGGTTTATGGATCATTGGTTAAATTATGACTATTTTGCACTGGAAAAGCTAAGAGGAGTGGAGTATCAGTTAACCTTGTTCCAGTCATGAAAATGATCCAGGATATCCAGAGGATTGATAAAGTGGTTTCCTTACTGCAATATTTCTCATAATTAACCCGGATATGACTTCCCAAACTCCTTTTAAACTAATTTGAAATATATTTTTTGAACAACAATAGTATATGTTCTCAGAATATACTTAGAACATGATTATCTTTATCCATACATTTCAATAAAGGTATTTTGCCAATAACTATGCATTTATTTTTTTTCAGCTAACAAAAGATCACTTTTTTTCCATCATCTAATATCATTAACGGCATTTCTTCTTCTTTTGCAAAAGAATTTGAAAGTATGGATTTTGACAGTAAAATATTTGCAATTCCATAGTTTATTATTTATCCAACTGTTAAAAAGTTGCATCACTATAGCCTTTTGTCCATCCATCCATCAATCAATCCTCCACCCAACCTGTCCAACGATCCATTGATTTGTCCACATCCATCGGGTTATCCTTTCATCCCCCCGTCGATCCATGACGGTTTGTCCATCCATCCATTATTTTTCAGTCCATCAATCCATCTCTTCATCTGTTTGCCATTCAATCCATCGTTTCATAAGTCCACCTATTCATTAGTCCATATGTATTTCCATACATTTAATCATGCATCTATTGGTTGGGTTCATCCACCTAACCATGCATCCATCTAACTCTTTTCAGGTTTTTCCACAATACTTTCACCCAATGGTAAGTCCACTCATCCATCCATCCATCCATACATACATCCATACATCCATTACATCCATCCACCCACCTGCCGATTCTTCCATCCATCCACACTTTCAATATCCACTTTTTAAAATTCTGGTCACTGGATTTTAAAAAGGGACAGTTCATAGTAAACTCTTTTTTTCCCTCGACTTCAATAATCGGCTAAAATATTTAAAGGATTTCATTTGGCTCAACCACGGAAAATTATCTAAAAATAAAAGTCTCGACATCATGTGCAATATTAACTTAATTTCAGGTCATGGCAGTTTGACATAATTGGTATAGGCCAATGAAGGTACCAGTGGTGTGGTATATCACAGGGCATCCCTTTAGTGTACACAAGTTCAACTATGCAAGATTAATGGTCATAAAGAAAAAATAGGTTTATGCACACATAGATGACCTATGTATGAAATCTATCTGCATGGGATCAAGGTTAAATTAACTGAAGATGAAAAATTATGTTCACATATGGCTGTGGAAGATTTCAGTGGAGTTTATGTATTTAAATATTTAACTTAGTTCTGCATCTTCCACCCCTTGTAAATTACTGGCATCCTGTCATAAGTGTTAAATTCTAATCTCAAACTTGTCACTTCATTTTAACCTTGTTTTATCTGTCATCTCCCCAGGCATAACCACCAGCGAACTCCTTATTAGTGCCTTAAATCTTGCATTTGAGTTGCTGTGCAACTTTTAAAAGTCGAATGGTTCTTGAGACGGATACCAGTGTTTTTCATGCTGTAATTTTCCTCCCTGCTTCTCTCTCCAGCTGTCACTGAGCCATTTAGGTGTCTGTCTCTCGTGTCAGACAGAGCAAAGTTTCTGAGATCACTTATCTGCTCTCTAAACAAAATGTACCAAGGAGATAACAGAGAAATGAGGCTGGTGAAAGTATAAATGTGTTCTTCTGTGTTCATAGAAACAAGGTTGTTGTGAGTGATGCGAGTCACATGAAGTGAGAGTCGGCGCTTGGGAATTTACTGAGGTGGCAAGTTGGACTATATGCTGTTATTGCAAGTAGTCATGGGAAATCTTGGTTTGATGTATTTTGGCCCCTAATCTTAGGGTCCTCTGGGGATGAATGAGTTGTGTTCATGCTATATATTTGGGCTAAAATAATGTGGATAAAAGTGAACAACGTTAAATGAGGGTAACAAAGATATTTCGATCTCGTCTACTCAATGCATACATCCAACACCATTTTTACATTGCTTCCTAAGTCCTTCCTTTTAAAGTGATGACGCATTAAAGAGAACCAACAATGACCCAGTTGCCCAGTGTAGATCGACATGCTTCTATTAAAACATAAAGGACTTTGAAACTATTCAATCTAAACTGTGGAACAGCAGGACAAACAGTACTGAAAGATCTTCTGTCAGCTTTATTGTTAAGGCTTTATGGACCTTGGGCAGGTCTATGAGGAATTTAAAACATACTGTTTCGATAATAGAACCAGACTTTTGTTAACTTTTGTTATTGATGCGAACCCTCGTTATGCAACAATTTTACTCTGAAACACCAAAACCTTTATTTTCAAGAACACATTTAAGCTTTACTTCTTGTTCATTGCTTTGCTTAGTTTTGATGGCCTTGTTATTATTTTGTTTTTACTTATATAATGTGGAAAGACTGACTTCGAAAGGACCACTCAACTTTTTCATTGCTTTGCTAGGTACATTTGTAATGTCAAATCCTTTTTAGCATTATTCTACTCCCTGAAACAAAGCCATTTTTTGAGAAGGGTACTTTTAAGATTTATTCTGAATGACCACATAGTCCTATTTAATGAGTGGTTTAGTTCCATTAGTAATGTGGCATCGGCTTTTAAAAAAATCCTCTATGAAAATCAAGGCTTTTATTAAAAAGAAAACAACATAAAAAAAAAAAAAAACATTTCAGCTTTGTTTTGAATAGACAGCATTGTCCCTTTTCATGGCCTGCTTAGTTCCAATAGTCTTTTTTGCACAAAATGACAGACGTAGTGGCTTTTAGTGGCAGTTGTTCATATGTATTAAGCCAACCTGTGGTTAAAATCTTTTCTATGAAGTAGAGACTTTTATGGGGAAGAATACCTTGAAGAAATATGTTGCGACAGAGAAATATATAACTTTATTTCAAAAGTTCAAATGAATCCACTTGGAAGTTTAAGCCTGTAGGGACCTTTAATAATTTTATAACTGTAAAGCTATCTTTAAAAGAGGGTAGTTGTCAGTTTGAAGACCATTTTTTCTGACCTTTACTATGAGCTTGTTTTTTTACCTTCTCCCAGCACATTGTCTCTGCTCTCCATTCATTGCAATGGAAGACATAAAGATAATTAATTTTGTTCCTCACGCAGTATGATTCTTTATTTAAAATTCACTACACATTTGATAATTTGATATGTAAACAACCCTGTGAAATTACAAAAATATTAAACTTGATGTTGTATTTGAGTTTTTTTTTTTTTTTTTTTGTATAGAATAATTTAAAGACTGAGTCGAAGGTGAGCAGTTAGGTTTCCACTGGTGGGCACTGGAGATAGCAGCAGGGAGTAATTTGGTGATTTTGAGATAAGCACAAAATAGACAAAGGGAAGATGTAGAGTTTGGCTTGATAAATTATAGTGACGGTTTGTCCCGGTAACTTGATTAATTAACTGTACCAGCAATGAGCAGCAATTGTGATTTAGTGCAAGATAAAAAAAAAACACTTTTGGTTGATGTAGTGCACTAAACTGAAACCTAGTTCACCAGTGCTGATCTTCACTGCTTTTATGCACGGCCACTGGACTTTAGAGAAGACAGACCGAAGAAGCCCATAGGATGAGAAATTAAATGTCTTGAAGAAACAAAAACAGTATTTGTCTATACCAACCTCAAACCCAACTCCAATTGCCTAAGAAATCAGATAAGAAATACGAGTAGCTGCAGCTACAGCCTCACCCTTGAAGCTTATACATCAATAAAAAAAGGTAGAGTGCCAGACGCTAGTGACCTCAAAACATCTGCCATCTTCCCAAATAATATCACTTATCTTTTCTCGCAATAATCTAAACAGTTTTTTTTTTCTTCCTCAAAGCATATTGCATTCCCCAAGTCAACAGCTCAATCTCACCTTCCTCGCCTACTTCTCTCCAAGCAGCAGAAACTATAATTTTTCTTACTGGAGTACCACCACCTCTGTCTTCTCACCCACCTTCATTTTAGACCCACTAGATGGATCTGCTCTCTCTCAAGCTGTGCTTCCTCTGCACCTCCTCAGACAGAGAGATTGATTTGTCTACAGGACGCCTCTGACCTTTGATATGATCCAATAAGGGACGCACGGCCCTAACCGAATTAGACAAGGGGGAAGGGGGGGGGGGGGGCACATTAGAGGAGGGCGTGTCACTTTTGCACATCACATACCTCTGCTTTTTTTCTGTGATGGGTAAATCCACGGTCCATCTCCTGCCAGGCCTTATTAGACACCCAGGGGAAAATAAAAGATGTGTTTTCAAATTGCACTTTGCCTAAAGGCTCTTTGGGCCAAATTTAATTTTCACCTTACATTGATTTTTCTCCCCACTCACAGCTCAGTGCAACTTAATGTTTCTATGGTATTTCTCTGTGCCAAGCTCGAATAAAAGGGAGAGCTTGCTTTAGATAACTACGTGTCAGAAGACATTGGGTACAATATGTCTTTCGCTAGTCACCGGGGATTGACATGATTGAAGAACTGGCGCTATTGTGTTTATGTGTGGGTCTTCTCTCAGGTCCAAAATGCATTTTTTTAAACAACTTGTCTTGGGTTGAGTGTCAAGTTTGGCTTTAGAGTCTACACCTGATTGCAAACATTTCTTTCTCAGCTCAAGTCAACAACTGTTGTGAGGTTCTGCACGTTTTTTTTTTTTTGTTTGTTTTTTTTTGTCAATTATTAACAGAGCAATAAGTAAGAAATGTACTATACAATTAACCAAAGTTATTCTCATTTGTCTTCCGGGATGGTAGTAGTGTTCCCTTTAAACCATCGGTCCTCTCCATCAAGAAGTCTTAGTCAAGTTTTTCTCCTTTCAAATCTAGAGGTACGGTCCGGAACGACTTTTGTTCAGAGCGTGGCCCGTGTTTACTTCCTGGTTCCTGAGCCAATCATATGATATGATATTTCCCAGGGATTCCCAAAAACAGAACGGCTCATTATTTATTGTACGTTGGCAAAAGAGCAGCAGCCTGCTAACATGGAAGCCAGTAATAGAAGCGGACTAAGAATAGAACAGAATACATCATCCTTTGGAAGTCAAAATTCAGTGGGGTTTCACTTCAGCAATGGATCATTGAACTGGCATAGGCTGTTGTCAGTGGCTAGCTGTTGTGTATGCGTTGTTCCAATTTGAAACACTAGGTATCATTATTTATTATTGCTCCTTCAATGATCTGTCATTTTTAGGCAATTTTAAAATGTATGAATACAAAGGTTAACCATCTAAAAGAAACCATAGTATGTACAGGTTTAAAAATAAATAATCTCTACTTATCCAAAGCTGGGAAACTCTTAAATAGAATTAAGTTAAGTGTTAAGAATTAAGTGCGTATTATTTTCTTATATGTTACATATTGTACCACTAAAATGACATCCAAATATTGTCTGTTGTAAATCTAATGATTTAGAATTAAAATAACCAAAGTTCCTTTATATTAAAGGAATTCAAATTGGTGATTGTATATCAATGAAGTACCAATATATTTATATTCATATGCGGTTTTTATGTGATACCATGACTCAAACACGTGGAGCTGGTGCAAATAAATGTTTTGAGTGTCACTTTGTTGAAAGTCTTTCATTTATTTAATTTAATCTGGGGATTGTTCTTAACATGTAGTTAACTAGCTCAAGTCAATCAAGGACATCTTAAATCTCTAAACATCTATTCGCTCATCAGCAAATCTGCCTTTTTGCATGATCACAGGGAGGATTCAACATGGAAAGGGGCCCTTTATGGAAATGACAAATTAGAAACTGGTTCATCAAGGTGTGCTTATAAATCTTTAATAAACATCCCTAATTAAAAACACCTGAAAACGCTACAGTCAGACTGTGAAAGCAGAGGATCCGGGTAATTAAATGGAAAAAAAAAAACATGCTGCTGATCACAACATAAACTGTATCATTTGAAACACCAACACTTCAACCTTGTTTTGACATTTTGGGAGCTGCTGGGGTGTCAGGGTTGAGTGAATCTCTGTGGCAGACCTAAAAAAAGAAAGCTGACGAGCCAGACAGAAGAAAGGACTGATTTTGACAGATCCCAGCCTCTTTCATTGGATCATATGATGAGGAAAACAAAAGGAAAGGGAGGATAGCGGCATGCAGAGGCTTCAAAGTGGGAAACAGGGTTGCAGAGCCAACGAATTGTGAGGAAACGCACGTCAGCTTGCATAGATACACATGAGACCTGATATCACAAGCCACAACACATAAACAGGCATGAACAGAGGGGAAGCTGTTTTCTGTGTGAAGCTGCAGGGGTTGCATGAGGGGATCCAAACTCACTCCCCCTCACCCCCGGCGACTCTGAACTTTTCGCTACCATTTGTTTGTCGTCTTAAACTGGCAGAGAGCTGAGGATACCTGGGTCTTACACAAAACCCTACCCAGTATGGCTCCGTGCTAGGGAAGTGATCCCTTCCAAAACCCTCATTGTTATTCTGTCGTGATGCCGAGGGATCTGCTGAGCACCCACAGCCAAACCTACGGGAGGGCTGAGTGGGAGGTGGGTGTGCTGTGTTTACTTGTGTGCTCTTTAAGGGGATGGATGATTGTATCGTACGCAAAGGATTATAAATGAAACTACGTTTGAAGACTTTGCTGTAAAGGTGTCATTAGATGTCATTTCATTAGAACAGGCGTTCATCTTCCTGTTGTTCTAAATTTTCAGTTCTACCAGTTCTTCAGGGTGAGAGACGCCAATTTAAATGCACTTTCAACTGGTCCTGAGCTCAGACTACATTAAGACTGCAATGAGATTAAACTTTTTAGGCCATATTATTCAATTTACATAAAACTTTACTGAAATTCATAACTCATTTTTGGAAATGATACTAAATGCCACAAAATTGTAATCTTTTATCGACTTTTACTGGAGATCCACGGTCAACTGTGGATCTCCAGTTGGAGTTGAATCGAGAAAATTCTGCCATGTAAAGTAGGAGCACCATTAATATTAAAGTAAAGAAGAGTGGCTGAATTATTGTTTGCAAATGAGAAAACGTAGAAGTAGTGACCCACACTGGATGTAAAAATTTTTTTTTCAATATTTTAGTGAAAGTTAAAACAGTACAAAACCAAGGCTATGGCGATTGTTTTTTTCAGTGTGCAAACAAAAAGTTGGGCTGTCATCAGACACACTTGTGAATGTGAATCGATTACTTTCTTTTTAATCTCAGCCTTTGTCTATTCTTTCACTAATATTTTTGCTAATGATCACTTTCTGCTTCGTTTTTGCCTCCTGCCTGCAAATGTATTATTTTGTAGGAAATATAACTTCATAAAAAGACACAAGACTGATCAAAGACAGTAATGAATGATCAAGTTAAAACCTACTTTGTGCATGCCCAATATGTACCTTTGCAAGAAGTTACAACAGAGTTGTTATTGGCTTTTCAGCATCTTTCCTTGTTGACTTTGGCCACATTAAATTTCAAAGTGTGATGAAATAGAGCCACAGAAAGAAAAATAGAGCCCCAGCTTTTTAGGAGCCTTTTGAGGCTTCAAACTTTGAAGTTGTTACCTTCTGGAGTTACATGGCCACTGCAGTATTTTAGCTGACATTTCAGAGTCTGTGGAGGATTCAAATAGTTTCACAAACAGACAAAAGAAATATTTCCCTGGTAATGACACAACCTCAAAACGTGTAATTTCTCTTATTTTTTGTGAATGTGGATATGGATATCCGAGTTTTTAGCGCCGGCTCACAGTTGGTTTAAAACCTTTGTGGAGTTTCATGGTGTTTTGAATGATCGTTTGTATGTCAAGACACAGATGGGCAAAACTTTATATTCAAAGTTTGATATAAAGACAGAGGTTAATTTACATTCATTATGAAAATACGTTAGTTTATTCTTCAGCATCACAGTGAAGGAAGTCTGTTTTTTCCAAAAAAATTCCATACTTTGGAGTTACTTTTGTTATGAAAAAAATCCAATTGTAGGGCATGAACCGCAAATAACCTGAAATACATTATGCACAACCCAGAAGCCAGGAAAATAGGTGGATTGAAATAAGTTTTGGTAAATGTTGATAATTGATTATCTCTTAAATGGAGATTTGGACATCCACTAAACGTTCCTTTTCAGGCCCTGTTTACACGATAACATATTCTAACGAAGAGGGAAAAGTTTGGATGTGGTTGTATTGTTCATTTACGCGTCAATGGCAAATGTTTTCTCTGACAACAGCAAAATTTGAGAATGTGTTCCAAGGTGTTATGATATGAAAAAGTTCAGGTCTCCATTGTCGTGTAAATAGGAAAAAAAAAGTTATTCTTCCTCACAAGGAGTCCCTGGCTCGTGCGCAGTGTGACAGAAATCGGTAGAAATCAATGCACAGGTGCACAACATAACGGCTGCCTACAATGATAGAAACCACAGAAGAAGAAAATATCAACGGGGTATAGCAGAGTACCGTTTGTGCTGCCGACTTTATTGAAAATAACAACGGCTCTCCAACACCGTGCTTATAAGCAATAGTTTAACCTCGTCATCTGTCCAGGAAAACTTTATTTATAGCCCTCTTGATATTGTGGCAGCTTTTAAGCAAACATTTTTTGTATGCATGCACAAAGAAAGGGGAGGGGGGGGGATCCCTTTTTTAATGGATCGTTAAACAGGGCCCCAGCTGAAGCTAAGCCCAAATTTTAGCAGAGATGTTTATTGACATTTTTCTTTACATTACACTTTTGGTTTTCTTCCAACCGTAAAATGCTTACGGGGACGTCGGGCAGCCAACAAGGACTGAACTCTTATTCTTGTAATCCACCCAGAGCCGTTAAACTGCAGTCAACTTTATGGAATCATAATCATTTAACAACTATGAGACGAGTACCTTTGTGAAATTGATTCCTCCCCCCCCCCCCCCCCCACCTCACACCTCCATGTCCTAGATATTCATCAAGAATGATAGGGGAAAATTTTAATATGCACAATGTAATAGGCTTCAACACCCTTCCAGGGGATGTCCACATTCCCCTGTGTGCGGAGATTACACATTGTACAGCCCGAGAGCTGCTGATCTTGTCAAGGATTTGCTTTAAAATGTTCAAGGTGGGGCTTGATCAAAAACTGTCCCTTTTCACTTGGATCAAAGACAATGAAGCTTCAGGGTCCAGCAAAGCTCATGCTGTGCACTCAGCCTCCCAGCTGTATTTACAGTGTATAGCTAAGCTTCACTTAATAAAATATGCATACCACGTTAACTGCATAAAACCTTTTGATCACTTCTACCTCTGTTGGAAAATAAGCTTGCACGTCTACATTAACAGTCCATGTGGTCCAATTTAGAATTAGAAGACCAGTTACTTCAATATTTACCAAGACACCCCGTATTTGCCCATTACATTCAGACTGTAGTTTAGCCTGCTTTAAAACATGATTAATAAATTATATTCTGTGGATCCAAGTCTCACTGATCCCAAAGTTGAAGCTTTTCCAATTTTAGATTTAAATTTCTTCCCTTAGACTTGCATGAGTTTTCTTTCCCTTTCTTTTACACTCGGATAAAAAGACTGCAGTAAATCTAGATCCTGTTTCGGCATTTTAAAGCTATATATCACATTTTTACTGTGCAGAGCAGCACTGCGAGGTCTGTCATGTTACAGAAAGAAAATGTTATTCACAGTGACCTCCAAGTGGTTTAGAATTAATCAGATATATAAACCTAACGATGTGTGAGGGCTAACGGCACCAGGATTAAAGACTTTCCCTTGAAGCTTCTATCAAATGTAGGGACCGGTTTCAGCTTCCCATCTTGTTTTATAAACTGATCCAAAGGAGCCACGAGAGACTTGCATCAGATCAGCATAAAAAAACAAGATGTGGGAAGACATCAGGAAGTGAAAGAGGAATTTAAAGTTGTTTTGAGGTCAACAGCTAGTCTGGGAAAAAAAAAAACACTTACAATACTTTGAGTTTACTTTTGTCCTCTGCTTTGAACACTTTGATTCTCTCCATCCTTTCCGATGGTGAAAGTCCCTTGGATAGCAACCGAAGTAGGTCTAATTGATTTCTCTTGTTCGTGTCGGTTAGAGGCAGCAGCATCGAACTGTGCAGAGTACCCTGGCTCCAGCTTGCCTGCAGTATTCCTCTGCTTTCTTCCTCGCTTGCCTCCACATCCCAGTAGACCCGGCTGTCAATACACAACATGCCAGAACTTTTGGAACTCTCAAAAGAGGCCCGACAACAGAGGATTGCCAAACCATTTGCATGGCTGGAGATAAAATACCGAACTGTGGTCCGGCACTTGTATCTCATTAAAAAGCCGTAAGGTTACACATTTGCTCTTTTGGAGCTATCTTTTTCTAGCAGGTACCTATCCCTGATGGAGGGGGGAAGAGACAAACATTCAGCTCCAAAGCAACATGTCTACAATAATCCTGGGCCCTATAAAAGTTTACTTGCATGATAACATTGGACAAATATACTACAATGTATGTCCTGGAAGAACAACAAAAATAAAATAGTACATGCTTTTATGTAATTATCTGTTATATTAATTAAAATATCCCACATTTCTACACTATCAGGTATTTTACATCTAGCAAATTATGCTTTTTACAGTATGCAGTCATACCTATGTTAAAGGGATCCATTAATAGTTGAACATGTTGCCTGAAATATGTGGTCTTTTTCCTATTATCTTAAAATTTGCAGATTGTGATTCAGAAAAACTCATATTTACTTCAAAAATGTTATACGATTATGATATATGATGATATATTTTATTTATATCCCCATGCATAAATACACATAAGGTGAGGTAGGAGACACAAGTGTGTTGACAATCATTCTGTTGACAGACTGTCAGGTATAGATATTTTAGGAAGCAAGTTTGAAATCCTAATTCCGTCTTAAGTATTAGGATGAAAACTGACAATCAAAATCACGTAAAAGAAAATATCTAAAAGCAGATGTACGTAGTAGTAGAACACTTGAACAAAAAGCAGGGTAAACACCATTTAAATTTATTTGCAATCCCCACACTTTATATTGTGCAACATACAGCGTGCCTTTACTGCTATTCCCATCTTTATAAAGTAACTTAGTGAAACTAACACGCTGATGTCAGCTTGTTCTTTAGCTAAGGGAACACCTTGGGTGCACTAACTACCAAAGTCCTTAAAATGTAGCTTGTTGTAAATGTATGCTCCAAGCAGCCTGAAAGCCGCTTTATCATTTACTGTAAACTCTCAGACACAGCTGTACACAGTTGCTAGAAGACCTATAGAAAGTGAAGTGCAAATGTGAAGTACATTCTGTCTTTTTCTGTCTCCTGTGTGTTTCAGTGGTCACATATAGTTTAGATTTTCTTATAATGCGCTCATTGTCCTGAATATGTCTTCTCTGCCATCCCCCTCTTTGTGAAGTGAGTGTGAGAGTTTAACAAGCTGATATTAGCTTGTTATTTACCAGGGTGAGAATCTCTAGAGTAACCAGAACCTTCGGTATAGCCAGCACAGCTTTTGCAGCTTGCTGCAAGTGTACATTTCAGCATTTGGTCGAAGAAGCGCCATTTTAATTTAGTTAAAATATAAAGGAAAATGTGATTATCGTACAAATTATACCATCTGTTCTGTACAGTCTTTGAGAAGTGACTTCAAATCTAAGTTATGCTGGCTTGTTATTTTGCTGAGTAAGCAGATCTAGTGGACTCGCTATCCAAGCTAAGGTATCAGTAAAGACAAGTGTCATGGCTCGTTAAAGAAATGTATTACATGGTACCAAAGGAATGGATAAAACCGCATCATAATTGACACTTATTCATTTCCACTCATACCATAGGTGCTTTAGAACTGTGACATCTTTAAACCATAGTTTACTTTGCTACCAGAAATCATAGTTTACCTAATAAGCACTCAAAACTTACACGTTTATTTTTTCTGAATCTTAACAAAATTCAACATTCATTAAGCTCTTTATGGTAAGGTGCTTGTTGCACCTATGACATTGATTTATCAGCAATGTCCACAATTTCTTGCAATGCCTTTACCTCAACTGTAAGCGCAACCTTTTGTCCTAAAGTGCACCATGTTAAGAATATAAATAAGATTTTATATAAAGGTTAAATTTCAAACCATACATTGTTGGGCCTAAATTGAGACGTACAGAAACAAACAACTGCAATTTAATGAAATTCAGAAGACCCTGGCGATGGCGGTCAGCTGATGGAATCCAGAGAAATCTGATCCTCATTTCCTTTTTATAATAAGAATCAAAACTGAAAACTTAACATTGTTTGGATTTCAGTAAAGTCAGATAAACGTTAAGGAACACACTACTGAGAATGCCTATTTGCACACTTTAGATACTCAGGTATGCCTGGTTGGACGTCCATGCAGATTGCAAAGTTCTGTAACTTGAAGGTTGAATTTTTTGCGCTGTATTTACTGCAGGCATGAGTGCATCGAAGATGGAGCATTCGGTTGATTAATTCATAGAACAGCGCAGTAATCTATATGGTTTGTAAAGGGACTGCTGTCTGACTTTTTGGACTCAGGTATGATTCTTATTAGTGCAATGAACTAATTTCATGGAGAAAAACAGTGTGGAAACATTAGGTCTTGTTGTATCTGCGCGTTTTATGTAACCTGTGTGCATCCTGAGTCTGCGTCTCTCTCATCAAAAATGTCATTATGGTAACGCATTATGACAATACAGATTCTTGATTGGTTGTTGTATAAATATTTTATCATTAAAACATTATTTACATTAAAGGGTAATGTATTATTCATTAAATACAATTTTGACACATTCCAAATTCCTTTCCACTAAATAAAATTTCAAAACCTAAAGATGTTCCAAGCTATTTTATCGAAGATGTACAAACTAGAAGCTGTTTAAACCACATAACCATCAAGTATGAGATGCAATAAGAAATTATAGATGACTTTATTCACAGATTCACACCAAGGTGTTATTCTCCAGATCAAATGACTGAAGGGGGTTTTACCCTGCCAGACCTGTGCAGTAAACACTGGTTGGGTCAAACTTACTGATACATCTAAAATGGGTGATAAAGAAAAAAGGATTTCTGTTTTTGTTTTGTTTTTTCCTGTCAGGTCTGGTGTGTGTTTCTATGATTATCACAGAATTAGACATCACATATCAACATGATAATCAATGATGAGCTTTAATTAAGCTGAAAAATTGTCCATTCCTGGTCCTTCGCATTCCCATGGAATTCAATTCTATCTTTTTTGTCAAAGCAGATGGGGTTTCTGAGCATCTGTTGCTCTAACACAGTGACTGTGATGATATCTGATGGTAGACACAAAAGTTAATTCAAACATCAGTATAAAGCAATTTAGATGCAGGGCTGGCAGGGGAATTAATAATAGGGACGCCACTAAATTTCTGTTTGGAACTACTGTTTTCTCTTGGAGAAATGGATTGCAGCTAATTTTTGTTTACTCTTACTCGGCTGGTTTGGACATCAAAACTTCTGGTCTGAGGTCAAAGTTAACCGAAGATTACACTGCCTGGTGAAAACTCAAGATTAAGCACAGACCAACTTTAAAAGTCACACCAAGGGGTATTTTTAACATGGCAGTGTTCAATGCCCTTAGGGTGAGACGGCACTCTGGTTCTTATCTCAGGGAGATTAAAAAAAAATAAATTTGAATCCATCAACTTTAAGGTGTACCGTTTGTCAGTTTAATACTGCCCACCACTTGCATGTGATCATAGCTGAATGAATATTGCAAACAAAGTTATTTTTATGTTAACTATGGCTACGATAATGAGTAGAAACAAAATATGCAAACTCTCAGAATAAACAAATCCATATTTTGCAAGGATAATAGAGTACAGAACACTCATGAATCTGAATTTACCTTCATATTTTGTTTAGCTATTCATAATATTCTGCGAGCTTCCATCCATCTAAGGTAATTTTATACAGTATGATTCTCTTTTATAGCAAAGGAACAAAGTATCTTGTGTTTGTATGCTGATTTATTCCAATTAAATTAGTACCAATGTTATAACCACAAACTTTTTTTTTTTAAAGTGAGAAACCCACGTGAACTTATGACCCTTTTAACAGAGAAAAATATCACTGTGCGCTTGTTTAAATGTAGATAAAATCGTTTGGAAGCCAACATCTAATTAGACATTAGAGAATTATGAAAACTATGATCAAAAGAGCCCCATCTAGTGGAACAAAAAGTTGGGCACGAAACAATCAAAACTGCAGAACTATATAAGGGCAAAGCACCAGTCCTTGGTGATGGTGCCCGAGACTTTGAGATTAGAAGGTCTAGCGAGAGTCCTGAAATGACCCATATCCATGAATATTTCATAACCCTGGCAGCATGGGTCACCTGCCTGCCTTACATCAGTACAAGCAACATTAATAGCTTCTGCAGAGGGCAAAAGCTGTTCTTTAACAAGCATGAAGAGTGGCTGCCATATATTCAAAAGACAATGCACATATGAAGGTTTCTTCTTAGCCACACCTAAAAAACTTTTGTTTATTTTTAAGATTGCGTTGAAGGACATCAGCTTGTGAAAGTGTTCTTATGTCTATGTCTTTTAGGGAATGCAGTGAGGTCTCCACAGACCGCTGCATGCAGTGAGTGGATGACAGTTGCTTCACCATGTTGCAGTTGTGATGCTCCAGGATTTTGTGCCTCCGTTTACAATATTTTACTTGAGAAAAGGACAGTTAGGGTATCATTGCACGGATTATCCACCTCTGATATGCATGTCTTCCTGTTTACACACCTGTGTCCAGCCAAACTCGGAGGACGTCTGACGTGCTTGTTTGCCCAAATCTATTTGGGGCCGGATTTACGTTGCCATACAACTGTCTTGGGCTGAGAAATGTGAAGCGGACCTTGTGCTGTGCGGCCAAGAGGAGCTGGTATATTTAGCGCCAACAGAACAGCCAGTTTCAAGGACTGCGTCCGCGGTGGGAGAGCAGCCCCCTTCCCGAGCGAGCTTTGCAAGAGAGACGAGAAACTTTGGCACAGAATGCTCCGGCTATTAGAAAATGAAGCCTCGCCTTTTTTCCGAGAGCGTTAAGATGTGGATAAATAAATAAAACATCGCCTCTGTGAGAGGGGAGGCGATGTGACAGCGGGAGATCCCCCCCCCCCCCCCTTGCTTTCATGTTGGCAGGCACGGGCATTTTATTTTTGGACGGATCAAAAATTTCCTGAAAGCGCCTGCGCCAGGTGTATCTAATTATCTGACAGCGTATCCTCATTATAAAGCGGCCCAAGGGAGTGGGCGACTTGGCTCGGCGAGCCCTGGACCGCAATCAAGGTGTTCCTTTCATCGCAAAACAAAGGGTTGATACAGCCAATACTTTTTTTCTGAAGATGAAGTGCTTTCACCTTTTATTCTTTGCTCTCGACTGAGCCGTTTATGTACATTTCGTATCATTTCCCCGAGAACGCATGAATTAAATATAGTAGGTTTGTAAACTGTGTAAACAAAAATGACCCGGCACAGAAAAACAGTCTGGAAAAATAGGCAATGAAGAGTAAAATATATCATGTTTCGGAGATTCAGCAGGGATGGGAATTGGTGAAAAGTTTTCTTTGATGGGCTCCGATATGTGATGAGTAGGTCATTCAGAGAGAAAGATTTGTTTTGTCCCCTTCCTATTCATTAAATACACTCATCCTTCATGGTGGATTGAGGATATTCTTGTATTTTATCTTTTATTTTACATATCTATCAAAGGACCAGCAGCAATTTATTTTTCCTTGACCTCCATGGAAATCCTCGAATCGGAATTGGCCAGACTCAATCAGTCGATCAGATCTTAAAGAAAAGTTGGTACAAGCGGAAAAAAAAAACCTGATTGGTGCATTTCTAATGAATTTATTATGCCATTTCAGTGGCTGCTGCCCTGATTATATCACCTGGATTAAGTTTGTAAAGTATAATTACAGCTAACTACACATCCTGCAAACCCCAGAGAACCCATACCTTAAAGCATAATTAATGATAGAATGTGAACTGCAGAGATGCATCTCCCTGGCTCTGCTGGCTCTGGTCCTTGAGGGGTCACAGTAGATGAGTTTGCGAAACCAGATCGTCTTACAGCTTTTGCTCAAAGTGCACCAGTAACAAATGCTTATATGCTGACTGATTCTTCCAGGAATGCTACTTAAAAACAAGGAGAAAAAAAATGTTGAATGTTCACTGAACAATACAACAGGAAGATGTGCAATTAACAGAGCTGGAGAGCTTTGAAGTTGGTTCACTGAACCACAGCACATGACTTTGTGCCACAAGGATATCTGACCTGAAAGATTGCAATCCTCCAGTATTTTATTTTCCCCTCAGCCACAATTCATTGGGCGAGATGAGAAAACTGTTGGTGGATCCATCTGCTGTGGTTTGATTTGGCAAGATTACACAGGAAAGGGAAAAATCATTGTTTATTCATTATGCACGATCAAATGATTTAATATTAATGACAGACAGAGACAGACATCTGTAGTGCTGACCACACATACCAAAGCAACAATTTTCAAATCTAAAACCGACCCGAGCATCTGTCCTCGTATCGGTTTCCTGTCATTTAATTCCTTTAGAAATGCAACAGTAGCCCATCTCCCGCACGCCTCCTGACTGGCAGACTGTAATGCTATTACCTCTCCTCGATGGTCATGGTCACTTAGCCCTCTGTCACTCTACACTGGCCAGGGAAGACACATCTGTCTGGCTGCGCGATCGCTGCCCTTGGACCTCATTTGCAATCGCTGCTCTTCAGCTCGGCTTGCCACAAAAACACCGAGGCACACAAACTTTTCACTTCATTATCTCGCCTTTTAGGAGGTTTTTTTTTTTTTTTTTCTCCTTTTGCCTTTCTCAGAAGCAAAGTATGACTGCAAATCACGGGTAATTGGCTACATATGAATCACTCCTCGGCAATATAGGCTGACAGAGACTCTTTAACCCCTTGTTGTCTGAATGCATCTAAAATTATGCAAAAAAAAATGTGTGTTCTTGCTGTCAAGCAGATGCTAAATTAACCAGAAATTGTTCAATTAATACGGCAGATGTGGCAGATAGAAATCTAGGTGTTCAGGATGCACATTAGCAAAGTTAGGCATATCGGGGATGCCTATCCCATGATCCTCGGTATGTGTGGCGTTTGCACCAGTCGGTAATAATGGGTTGCATACTCCCTATTGGCTGCATTAAGATGGGAGAAGTTTGGGGTCAATTCACAACCTCAGTCTCCATAGAGTATAGTTTCCCCCCCCCCCCAGTAGTAGACATATGTTATACCACAGGGAGTTTATAGATAACCGAAAGTAGTCAGGAGGTCGCCATGTTTAAGCTTAGTTTTGCCATTTAAAATTCAAATTGGACATTTTCCTATTTGTGGAATACAATGCTGTATGGGTTGATATTAGCAGATCAAACTTTCACAAGAAGCCCTGCCTTCATCGTGCTGTAGCTCCCTTCATCAGCTGATCGTCAGTCTATCAGGTAGCCTTTCATCACTTCCATGCAAGTCACGTCGTCAAATGACGACTTTCTACAGCGGCTCACTGTCCAACAGGCCTGATTCTAACATCACAAGGTCCTCATTTAGACATGAGTCAAAGTCTGTGTTTTACCATGTTCAGATGAAGCAAGACTGCTTTGTCCTAATTAGCTCGAAATATGGACATTTAGGTGGGATAGCCACATATCCCACACAAAATGGAACAACTGTTAGGACCACAAGAAAGTTCTCAAAAATGGTCCAATAACCTTGACCCAAAACTCAAAGACAGCTAAATGTTATTCTGTCTGAATGAACTAATTTAATCCTTACATTACTGGGTGAACAGTTGATATTTTGCAACATTAACATCAACGCACAGAGACAGACAGTCTTTTCAGTATTTTAGAGCTAATGAATAATAAATTGAAAGGGTTAGCCATGGCGAAATACTTACTTATTTCTGCTTTACCGTCTGATGGAAACAACACTTATGTAAAGTGGTAAATATGTGTGTTGTACAGGGTGTGCACTAACATCAAGGTGCTTTCTGGATATCACCAGAGAAAAATGGCCGTAGTTCAGCACGAATCATAATTTCCAGCTAGAACTATAGTTTCAGACAGTGGCAGCACCTGTGCCTTCTAAATTGACTCACCATATTACAAGAAATAAATGACGGCGCACCGGCACAGTATCAGAACAGATGAAATACGGAGTTTAATTTGAGTTTGTAAGTAAAAGAAATAGGACAATGACTAAACTGTGACTGGTATATGATGGATAAAGACAGGCTGCTGGTGATAAGAGAGATCTTCAGTTTAAAGCCCTGCTGTATCACTGAGTCGTGGTTCTCTCATGCTTGCCGATTTGATCCAAAATCCAAATTTGGACTGCAAAAATACATCTAAACACCTGATTCACTCTACAAGAACTTTCACTTTTAGACCAAATACATTCCAGTGTGCCCTTAATAAGCTATTTACATTAAGATGCATTTTCAACCACAAAGCTTCCACCATAAATAGCACCAACTCCCATGACTGCAAATATATATATATATATATATATTTTTTTGCATTGCATTGCAGTTTTAAATAGCTAAAACCAGCTAAAACAGGGGGCAGACTTCTGACTAGCTCCGAGGTGTCCAGCTCCAGTCCTCAAGAGCTGGAGTCTTGCATGCAACATCCAATGTATCCCTCAGAGGGTCAACAACCATTAATTAACTATTAATTATTTTTATGTTTTTTATGTTGAATCAGGAGAAGATCTAAAAAGATGCTGGAAACCAGCTCTTGAAAACAGGAGATAGACACCCCAGGACTAGTTTTTAGCCTTCCAACCTCTTCATTAGTTTTCAAATACAGGTACAGAACAGAACTATTACTAATTAAAAAAAAAAAAGAAGAAAACCTTAAAAACCATAGCTTTTAAAGCAGAAAAGCAAGAGTTGAATAAATTTGCATCTTAGCATCTAATTATAGGCAAACCGCAAAAAAGGGAAGGGAGGGGAAGAAAAGGGTGGGCTTGTGGGAACGCTCAACTGCGCATGATCCGCTGTCAATCAGCAGTCAAAATCTGGCATCAAAGCCCGTCAGATAAGAGCGGGAAAAAAATAAGTAAACCGGGTGAGTCACAGCCCACCCACAGTCTGCATCACCTGAGTTGGGACTTATTTTCACAGACAGACCCCCTCAAACAGCAACAGCAGCCGAGAAATTTAAACAAACTTTCCCAACAAAAGCAACCCCCCAGCCATTTTAAGCCTTCTCTGAGTGTTTGAGGGAGAGAGATACAGAGAGAGGGGAAGAAGGGGGGTGAGGGGGGGAAAAAACTTATCAACGGGGCCAAATAAGCCTGCGACAACAAATTAATTGTAATCAATTTGTGAAGGTGCAAAGTTCTGACAAAATATCTCCACATCATCCGGAGTGTATCCTGTGCGCTGCGTTCAAAGCGCTAACATCCACACGCTGCTCCAAACAAACGCACAGCAGCTCCCTCTCATCATCGCAGCATCATTTTGGAGGAAAAAAAAAGTAGCTGTTACTTACTATGCACCCAGGCAGGAGAACATAAAGCTCCGGCGACTGTAATCAGAACAGAACGCACAAAAAAATGCGTGTTTTTTTTAAACGATCAAACTCATTTTGCGTGCGTTTTTTTATTTATTTTTTTTTTATTTTACACAAAGCTTCTAGGTATGAAAAATAATGTGTAGCCTACTCACCGGAGCCGTCCGGATAAATTCCTTGGGAAATTCCAGAGGAGTCTCTTCTCTCTTCTGTCTCAAAGTCAGAAAACAGCGATGCTTATGTTCTTATTCCAAAAAAAAGAAAGAAAGGATCACCAAGGGCCCCCCCGATTTAACTGAAAGAGAGATAAGACACCAAAAGAGCCCACAAGAAATTCCGTTAGAACCGAGAGTCCAACCCATCCCCTCCTTTGTCCCCACCCCACACCACCACCGCCCCCCCAAAAAAGTGTTGACATAACATCTGTGATGGAAGGAAGGGGGAGAAAAACGCGACTCGTGAGAAATTGGCGGATTAGACAAATAGGTGTACCTGCTCTCTTTATCACTGTCGGCAAAAGACAATAAGAGCAGCAGAAAGACGGACGGGAAAGAAGAAGAAGACAAAAAAAAAAACACAGAGAGGGCTGAGCTTATTTTTTTTTTTTAGTTTGGTTCTTTTTCCCAATGGAAACGCAGCAGCCAGCATGCTGTCACATCCCGAGCTGCACACGCTCACACAGACGCGGAGGCTGCTGGAGGAAGAAGAGGGAGAGGAAGAGGCGAGCGGAGCGGAGTGAAGCTGAGCCGCGGGATGCTGCTGCGCTCTGAGCTGCACTGCCCAGACGAGCCGCTGGATGGCCGGCTGGAGGAGAGCACCTGGCACCGGGCTGTTTGCCCAATCTAGCCTCCTCTCAGGCAGGCAACTATTTCACAGCGTTATGGTGTCATTTAAAGACATTATGCAATAAGGAGCACTGTACTAGCCCCATTCTTAACATCATCTTATAGTGTGCCATCGTATACCTGGCACACTGAATACAACCACCACCTAAATCCAACTATTTCTTTCAGTATTTGGTTGTCCCGTTTCTTTAAGCAATCTCCCATAGAAATGCAGAGATACATTTCCAATCACTATTAAAGCCGATACAATTTCAGCCAAATCTAATTTTCTTTATATATATATATATATATATATATATATATATATATATATATATATATATATATATATATATATATATATATATATATCACGTTCTACTCTCCTGTTTGCAGCCACAAAAACAGGTTGTTTAGTCTTTTTTTTCGAAAACAGGCCAGTAGTAATGAGCTGTCGCTCCCCATCATTGGAAATCAATACAGTAAACTGTTACACATTATGGAAGATATCAATAAAATAATACATTTTATTTATAGCTCCTTTTTCATCTCACAGTCTCAGAGGCCTACAAAGGACTATAGAAAGGCATCTATAAATAGAACCTAGCAAAAAGAATGAATGCATTTCTCCTTTACAGGACATCAGAGCCCTAACTTTGTCTTTTCCCTGAAAATGAAATCTGAAAATATATATATATATATATATATATATATATATATGTGTGTGTGTGTGTGTGTGTGTGTGTGAAATCCAAATTGTTTAAGTCAAGTCAAGTTTATTTGTGTAGCAAATTTCAGCCGCAAGGCAGTTCAAAGTAACCTGACGAGCCAGATGAATTTTGTTCCTCTTAGCTCCGCCTAGCTTCACTCACATCCATCTGGGACCTCTTCCATAGAGAGTGATTTCTCCAACCAATTTTATTGTCCAGCCAATCAGGACGCAGGGCTGGAGTTTCATAGATGTGACGTAGTGGAGAAGCGACCGTGACACTGTTTTGATTCAGATAGCATTGGTGGCTTGCATCAAGGAAGCAAGCGTTAACACTGATGCTGCTTTTTCTTCCGTGTTGTCCAATCTACCTAATATTGTTTCATTAAAAGATCAGAGAACGGCTCTGAAGGCTTTTGTTGGTGGAAACGATGTTTTTGCCCTTCTCCCGACCGGATTTGGCAAGTTTTGTTTTTTCCTGCGTCGCGGGTTGGCTTCGGTGTGAGTGGTTGAAATAGCATGTCGATAAAGATGACAGATAAGTGGCTTATCCAATCATATGCAGGGATTTTTGATAAGGCCCAGCCTTCTGAAACGCCATTCCAGATCTGTTCCAGATGGATGAGTGGAGCGAAATTCATTTGGCTAGGGTGAGGTTAACTTCAAAGTGCTTTACATCATGAAAACATAAATACATCAAAATGGTCACCAATTGTGAGACCAATTGTAGAACAGATTACTGGATCAATGTGTGCTTCTGTGCTTTTTTGTCTGTCTTGTTGTGTCTCTGCTCTGTCTTCTGTAACCCCTAGTCGGTCGAGGCAGATGACCGTTCACACTGAGCCTGGTTCTGCTGGAGGTTTTCCTTCCCGTTAATGGGGAGTTTTTCTTCCCACTGTCGCTTCATGCTTGCTCAGTATGAGGGATTGCAGCAAAGCCATGGACAATGCAGATGACTCTTCCTGTGGCTCTACGCTTCCTCAGGAGTGAATGCTGCTTGTCGGTACTTTGATGCAATCAACTGGTTTCCTTATATAGGACATTTTGACCAATCTGTATAATCTGACCCAATCTGTATAATATGATTGAACTTGACTTTGTAAAGTGCCTTGAGATGACATGTTTCATGATTTGGCGCTATATAAATAAAATTGAATTGAATTGAAGTTAAACTTAATATTTGAGAAGTTGAAGTCCTAATTTACGGTAATTATGAAGGGGCATTAAGCAGACATCCTGTCTTATTTATTTATACATGATGACCAGAAGCATCTGTGTGAGAGACAGAGCAGTTGGTTTTACACATCTGCAGATAACCACGGTTTTGCCATTCTTTATAAAAGATTAGTGAGATCATATTTTAAGCTACATTCTGCATGCCGGTTTAGAATTCATTCGTTGCAATCAACGCCTTTAGCATGGTTAGCATTGTTAACTCTGTCCCTGTGTTTGTTCCCGTTTTTAAGCAAGCTGTAAGGTTAAGGTAAAGATTGCCAGAATTTCCTAATCCACCATGCTCAATGAAAAATGGAACTGGACTCTTTAAAGTAATGAAATAAAGCAACTTTGCTACAATATATTCAGCTTCATTTTATGTCCATCACCTGTTGTATACAGTTCCTTTTGAGGAGCCTCTTAAAGCTTTTGTGTTTCCTGTGTATTTTTAGTATCAATGGATTACTATATATAAAGATATATATATATATATATATATATATATATATATATATATATATATATATATATATATATATATATATAGTCCGACTGTTTTTAATGTTTGCTTTTAGTTTCTATCTCCCCATGTTCTATTTTGTTTCTACATTGTATTCCTACTTGCTTTTATTTTTCCTATATTTTAATCATGTAAAGCACTTTGCATTGTCTCTGTACTGAAATGTGCTATACAAATAAATTTGCCTTGCCTTGCCTTTATAATATGTTCCCTGGATGAGGATTTATTTATGTTAATAAATTATAAGACTTCAAGAGAAGTTGTCCTTCATTGATTCCAGATGTTTTCAGAGTTTGCTGTTAGAAGAATGCTAGTGCTCGAATCACTCTTTCAACTATTGCCCTAAAATCAAAGCCAATTGGGCTGGTATTTACCAGACAATACCTAGCAAAAAGTTGTTTGATAAACATTAAATAAATTAAAAAGCATGTAATTGCACAGCATGGGCTTGCAGTTTAAAAACGCCAGTGCACAGATTCACTCCATCCTTTGTTCTATAATACCACAAGTCACCAGGCAAGTATTCATAAAACAATAATTGACAGAGACAGATAACTGTAATGTTCTGTTCTGGTTTATGCTTGTTATTTGGTTAGTTTAGTTCTTTCCTGTTCTGTTTAGGCTTATTTTTATTCTTAGTCTCGTCCTTTTGCTCCCTTAATTATTTCCACCTGGGTTTGGTTAATTAGTCCCTCCCTGTTACTGTGTCTGCCCACTTATTTAAACCCCTCTTAGTTTTCTGTTTGTTGTCGGGACTTCACCATCGTTTCGTCGTTCCTTGCCTGAACTCGGTCTGTTTTGCCTGTTTTTTTCCCTTCAATAAACACCACCAAAGGAATTACCACTGCGTCTGGCTGACTCTGGGTTCATCTCCACATCAATCATTACAATAACATTTTGGCTGTTCCCTGATAGTCAGGTGGTGCCCCGTCTTAGTCATTTTGAGAATTACTAACATAATAATGGCCCTTGGCACTTATCAATAGTTATTCATAGCCAAACCAATTGATATTGTTGCACAACACCACTATTAGCAAATTACTTTAAAGTACAACTCCACAAGGCTACTAATACAGAAGTAGAAAAACAGAAAAAGTAGAAAAATAGAAAAGGGATCTTAGAGTTGACTCTTTGGTAAGTCATGGAGCGAAAGGCACATATATAATGAATAACATTTAATTTGCTTGTCTCAGGCATCCTGGTGTTGGTTTACTGAGTCATTGTCGCACTTTCATGAGAGCCCATGTTTGACTACATCAACTGCCAACTCTAATGTCATTTTGCACACATTCCACGCTTACATCTGTAGATTTCCTGCCTACTTTGAGCACCTTAAGAATCTCAAATACTCTGCATGGAACGAAAACTGGGTCAGCAGCAGAATGTAATACAACTCATGTTAATGCAAGATGACTAAAGGTAATGTTCACTGTGAATGGCAATATAAATTTTGCAGCAGTAGAAGCATGTTTGATGCACAGAGAGCCTGGGTGAGAATTCCTTCAGGATTATTACTCACGTGTTGAAACAGTCGGCTGTGATGTATCAATCTAAGGTGCAATATGTTTGTGAAGATAAAAGATGCTATAAATCTTTACACCGTACGTAAAGGTTCAAGGCAAAATAAAATTGGAAATACATAAATGTAATGTTTGACATTTAAAAGCAAGAATTCATCTATCTTGGTCTTTGTACTGCTGTTGACTACAGAATAATACAGATGATAAGAAAGCTTCTTCTCAAGGTGTGCAATATTTTAATATGCAATTACCTATTAACTGTTAGTATTCATCTGGTATTTGTTAAGCATTTTCGTTTTTTACTATACATGTTTATGTATCCGTTAGCTGTTTGTAATATACTTATTATATATAATGCTGTTGGTAGTTGGAATAATTCTGTTTTCAGAAACATTCCCCTATGCTGTGCTCTAATTTTCACTGACATGTTTTGGAGGAGATTAATTAAGACTATCTGTCAGGAATAAATCATCCCGTCAGTCATTTTATGTACAGGTGAAATAATATTTCATTCCATTTTTATGCAGAACAGTGAATTATTTATCTGTCATTTACATAACCAGCAGAAAGTATTCACCCTCCTCACTTTTTCCACATTTGAAATACAGTTATTTTTTTCCCCTCAAAGATCTACACACGTTGCCCCAAATGACAAGGCTAAACAAGCTTTTGTAAGACGCTGTTCTCCATAAACCCACTTGGGACTCCAGTCAACCATCAGGTAAAAAGGAGGACCTCAAACTCAGACCCAAACCAACAGTCATCCTCTTTGTTGTGGGAGTCTCAGAGAAACTGAGATGTTTATTTTCCAAACATGACATCCCAGTGGCTTTCAAACCCTAAAAGACATTAGGGCAAAGACTGATCCACCCCAAAGATCCGGTCCCCATGGCACAAACAGAGCAATGTTGTGTGTGCTGTAAAGTCCTGGTAGGACTGTGAAAAGTTATACTGTAGTGAAACAAAGCAGAAAAAGGATGGCCCGGTACAAAAGAGCAAAATCATCAGGTCAAGATTCTGCAGTTTATGTTCATCTAAAGGCCAGCGGTCGCTCTTTTAGGAAAGAAGTTGTTCTCGTCCTGGATAGGGAGGAATGTTTGTTTCAAAGGGGAGTAAAGGAAGCCGTTTTTTTTGTGTGAAGAGAAACTGCCTGTTATTGCGAGCATTACTCAGCCCCCTGGGGACAATAAGTGGCCATCAAAGTACTAACGACTGGTAAGTAACCGGATGGTCCTTTCTTGCATGTGAGCCACCACTGTTGATTGTCACACTTAAACAGGCTAAGTTTACCTACAACTCTGCAGTCTCTGGGAAAAGAGAGGAAACGGTTCAGCAACCCATCCAGATGACCTATCTAATTAATTAATTTATTTTAGCTTTTTTACAAAGATTTTCTATTTTTATTTCATTTTATTTATTTATTTTGCTGAACATTTGTAATTACAATGTTTCTTTAGTATTAAACCCATTAATATTTTGCCAATGACCTTTGGCAGCAATGAAAGTCTCAGGTCTTGAGTATGTTTTTTTGGCTAGTTTCCCTCATTTCTTCTCTACAGGTCACTCAAGCTCAGTCAAGTTGGGTGGGTAGTGTTTATAGACATTTTTTCAGGTCCTTGAAGTTTAATCAAAGCTCGTGCGGCTTTCCCATCAAGGACATTCACAGACTACTACCCATAGCCAATCTGATAAAATCTGGTCTTTGTGCTATTTGAATGAAAGTCATCTTGCTCGAAGTTCCAGAATGTTCTGGAATGGGCTTTCAATAACTTGGAGAATTATAATATTCCTGCTCTGAAAATGGTTGTTGGTCCTTTGTGTGTTTGTGTTGCCCCAAGATGGACTGGGGATCCACCCAGGGTGTACCCCACCTCACCCCAATGACTGCTGGTGAATAAGCACCAGCCCCCTATGCCGATCCCCCCCCCCCCCACACACACACACACACACACACACACACACACACACACACACACATAAGCAGGTGTAGACGATGGATGGATGGAAAATATAAGTTAAAAACTAGTGGTCCCATAGCAGGGAATCCAGAAGTGTGTACAAGGACAGAAAATATAACAATAGATAAAATATCAAATTACAATGACATAAAATAATCCAAATACAAAGACACAATCAATTATAAATATAAAACACTACAATCATTTTTACAAAACGTTTTTGATGCAACAAAATTTGGAAATGGTGAAGGGGTGGGAATCTTTTCTGGTGACTGTTGTTTATCTGACAGGTTTATTGTTTACCCTAGTTGTCTGTTCTGCATAGGTTAGTGATTTGTTCTACATTACTCACCCATTAGCTTGGTAATTTATCTGTTAAACATGCTACAGATTACTTAATTGCTAGTCATCTGTTTTTATGTTCACTGTATGCCTCGGTTATATGTTATCAATTTCAATGTACCACCAATATCTACAGATATGGATTTGGAGTTGCTGAATGCACCTGAATAAAAACAAATAATATTAAAGCATTTTGTAATTTACATGGTGAAAAAAACTGATCCTTTTTAGAAGTATACAAATTTGAGTTAAATTATGTGCATCAATAAATGTATTTCTCCATCACTCCAGCTGGAGACCTGAAAGATTGTAAAGCCCACCAGAGTTGTGTGAAAGGCGCAGTGAACAGAGACAGCCAACCATAAATGATCACATCAACTGGAAATGTATAAATTGCCAATTAACCCTATACACTCATGCCTTTGGACATGAGTGGGAAAGAGAGCACAGGGAGAAATTTCATGAAAGCAAAGGCAGCAAACCTCACACTAAATGGGGTGCATGTTTAAACTCACAACGTTCCTTTTTTATTTAGCTGCAGATGTATTTGGTCACATCCCTATGCTTTTTAAAGGCAATTTCCCAAAAGTGGGAGAAAAATACAAGATGCACTACCAATCAAAAGTTTGGACTCACCTTCTTATTCAGTGGTTTCTCTATATTTGTATTACAACCTCTGGGAGCTACTTCAAGATAGTTGAAAAAGCATGTGAGTTGCCGAAACCCAGGAAGATCATTGAGAGAAGGCCAAGAGTGACAAAGCATTGATCAAAATGGGGGAAGGGGGGAGTTAATATGCTAGATGCTTGGAGTTTTTTCACAAATTTGTGTTTGATACATAGTTCTTAATACTTTTGAGCCATAGTTTTGATGTCTTGCAATGTAGGAAAATATATTCCCAGACTGTTGACTGGCTATATATATATATATATATATATATATATATATATATATATATATATATATATATATATATATATATATATATATATGTATATATATATATATATATATATATATATATACACACTGGCTCAGGCGTTGCCTGGTCAAACAAGGTCTGCGTCAAATTGTGAGGAATCAGGGGCACGTTGACGACAAATGTGCTACTGGAACACGAAGGCAATGATTAAAGAAGACGATAGGGCACTATTGGGGTGACAGTGGGCAAGAGTTAGGGAGATCTGGAACTGGCGGTTTGCTGGTTGAATCCCCCACTCTGACTGTCTCAGTCCTTGTGTCCTTGGACAAGACACTTCACCTGCATTGGAATTAGTATTTTTTTTACCCCTAAAATAAGAATTAGATATCCTGCACTTGAAATATGATGAAGATAATTTTTCTTATTTTAAATGCAAAAATCTTATTCCATTGGCAAATAGTATTATTTACCTGCTCAAATCAAGGAAACAATACACTCATTTCAGGAAAATTTGACTTTTAGTTCCCTTTGTGCTGTGCTCCAACATCCACAAACGGTAGCTGCTTTCACAACTAGAGATCCAGGAGATACAACAGATGAATGCTATATTGAGAGCCTGTCTAGCCCGACATCAGCTTGTGGAGCTAAGTGAAGGGTCTGCAGAAGATCTCCTGGATCATGTGAATACAGCACCAAGTGCAATCCCTACCAATGAGCTGACATACAGAACAGATCCTTGAGATGCTTGGCAAAGGTAATGTTAAAAGCGGCCAAAACACAAAATCAAGACAACACGGAAAGAAGAAAGCCATTTGTCAGAACTGCATATAGAAAGAGAGTCGCCCAGAAATATAAACATATGCCCATACCTAAGGCCCGGAAACTGCCAAACAAAGACTCCAAGCCTTGGCTGCCTGACTGAAGAGGTACAAAGGAAATAGAAGCTAGACTAATAAACAGGCTGTTCTCCACTGAATCAGCTAAAATGTACTCTTAGTGGCACGAGCCAACTCACCAAGGCAAGAGACTGAACAATACTGGAAAGGTATCTGGGAGAAAAGAAGCATTGCCAAAACCAGGCCTGGACATGATCCACACCTACTGGCTGAAGAAGTTGACTTCTCTCCATGAACGGCTAGCGGCACAAATAAACCAACTACTGACGAATGTGACCCACCCTGTATGGCTGACCGATAATGAATGTCCCCCAGAAGGAGAGCCCCTACCAAGTATCAGCCAATAACCTGTTGCTCCACAACATTGGAGCCAATAACCTGTTGCTCTTGTCAGGCATCATAGCGGCTAAGATAAGCGGGCACATGGATCTACACATGATAGAGGCGCAGAAAGACATAAGTAAAAACACCAGTGGAACCAAACACCAGCTGCTGGTTGACAGAAGAGTTGCCTTAGACTTCAAAAGCAGACAAACAAACCTGTGTAATGAATGGGTTGATTACAACAAAGCCTATGATTCAATGTCACACACATGGCTCCTGGAAGGCCTGAAGCTGTTCAAGGTGAACAGCACTCTGAGAGCCTTCATTTCAAACTCCACAAGGGTATGGCAAACCACCATTGAGGCCAATTTCAAGCCATTTGTTTCAATTCAAATGTGGAATATACCAAGGAGGTGCTCTGTACACTCTGCCTTTCTGCATAGGCCTAAAACCCCTCAAGTAAAAAATAAATAGTCTGGCTATATATGTGTGCTTTTCCCACTGAAAGGAATATGAGGTATGGACGGAATAATGTGTTGATGAGGTTTTAGCAGAAGTACTTCAGTTCAGAGGGACTGGTTAACTGTATGTTCAAGATGCAAGCTATTGAGGAATAAGTTTCACGTAGATGTTACGTAACTTGATGAACTTTTAAATTTTTGCTGACAGCGGCGCAGAATTAACCTACAAGCCCTTTTAAATTGGTAGCATTTGAGATTTTAACCCTGCCAAAGTGCGCATCACATCAATGACTAGGGCTAAAGCCTACATGCCTACATACATGGCCTTTAAAGAATAAAGCCTGCCTTCTCATTGTGATAAATTATGTAAAGAAAACCTCTAAAGCGATTTTTATCAAACAGAGTAAATTCAACAAAATCACTATAAAAACTTTACCCATTATTAAATGATGTGTTTCTTTGCTAAAAGATGTTAGAAACTATTCAGATAACTTCTCATTCTGTGTGCCTTCCTATTATGATCTATCAGCCATGTCACTGATAGATAACAGAGCCAGTTTACCATAAATTAACAAATTATGTGTTGTAGTTCTGAAAAGTTGACCCTAGCGCATCTGTGATGGAAAAAACAAATACTATGTTCAAATTTAGCTCACTCTAAATTGTCACTAAGTGTGGAGTGTTTTTTGTCCAACTTGAAAAGGTCTGTGAAGCATTTTTATTAAAACCTCGTGCTGAAGTGGATGTTCTGTAGCTACAGTAATTCACACACTTAGAATGAAGAGCCGAAGTAAATCATCACTGTAGAAGTGCAGAGTAATAGCATTAACTTATTTTCAAATCTAACTTCAGGCTCTTAAAGGGGCTCTATAAACATCCTGCTTGCCACTCGTCAGCTCATCAGTTGAATTGAAGAGGTTAATGTAACCTTTATCTTTGTTGCTGAAGGTTGTGCTCTCCAAGCAGGAGAGCAGCATTGCAAAAGTGCTCTTGACCTTTTGTGGAGATGTTGTGACTCATGAAGATTTCATTACCACGGCTTCCAGAGAACTCCACAGTCACCTGTTGATTGACTGCGGAGTGTGTTTTGATTTGGATAGTAGACATTAATTAGGGCAACTAAAACTAATACAGTGAACAAAATACTGTGCAATTTAGCATATTGTACCCTGATACTTTAGCGAGACACCTGACGGACAAATGCTTAAAAAAAAACCATATAAGGTTGTTTTATCTCCACCCAAGTCAGTACTAATGCAGCCACAGGGGTCCGCATACAATTTTTAACCAAGTATTCAGATTAATTTGAGTGAATTGGAAGGAAAAAAAAGAAAGGAGACGCATATCAATTGCAATGTGACATCCAAATAAAATCCAGTCACTATAACCACCTTCAAAAGTCACCTATTTAGTGAATACAGTAAGTATAGCTTTTCTCTGAAGGCTTCAGGGGTTTGTCAGAGAACATTAGTGAGCAAACAGCATCATGATGCCCAAGGAACACAGCAGACAAGCCAGGGATAAAGCTGAGAAGTTTAAAGCTTGGTTAGGATAGAAAAGAATGTCCCAATATTTTAAAGTCTGAGAGAGCAATGGTAAATCTATCAATGAAAGATAGGAAGAGTGTGGGACAACTGGAAACCTACCAAGAGATGGCCTACTCAATACGAAGAGAGCAACAGGAAGCCCATGGTAACTCTAGAGGAGGAGCTACAAGGGCTCTGAGTCTGCCAGGATAGTAAAAACATTAAGGTCTATATGTGAGCCACTTTGCCTTTGGAGAAGCATGGCCAACATTTATTCAGTTATCTGCTTAGCTGAATGGCTGTAATCCCCTGAGAAATAAAGTTTTTACATTGGCCTCATAGGAGGGAACAGTGTGCTGGTTTATACACTATAAAGATATAACACAAATGTATAACAAAATTTTCATGACAGGCTTTGTGGTCAAGTGGGACGCAGGTTGGATTTCGAAGAATGAATAAACCTTTAGTTGTGCACTCAACAAATCTAGACTGGAAGAGTAGTCTCATCAGGATTCAGGTGACCAAGCACTCATACCAACACTGCAAAAACGGAACTAAAAACAAGTAAAATTTTCTTAAAATTAATCTGTCCTTGATTTGATCAGGTAAATAAGATGATCTGCCAATGGAATAAGACTTATGCACTTAAAATAGCAACAACTCATCTCTATCATCTTATTGTGATAAGATGCAAGATGCAGGATATCTAATTATCTTATTTTAGAGGTGAATATACTCATTCCATTGGCAGATAATATTATTTACCTGCTCAAATCTAGGACAAAAACATACATTTTAATAACATTTTACTTATTTTTTGATCCGTTTTTGCAGTGAAGCAATAGCATCTAACGACCCAATTACAGTAGCGGGTGGGTCATTGATTTGCATCAGACTTGAAATGCGCCTAGGAGGATGGGCCTCTATGCGCTTAAAGGGGCCATGACAACAAATTACATTTTTCTGTGGTTCTGGGTAAATAACATGGTCTGTTGTGCACTGATAAAGCCATATGAATGTCAAGAGTGGGTACAAATAAAAAAAAGAGTGGGCCCCAAAGGGTATGCTCATGGGAAGTCATCCTTGTTGCTTTCTACATAGGTTATCTTTTTACGTAATTCATATTCTCCAATCAGAACATACCATCAAGCAAATAGCCATCCCCTCTCCTTCTCCTCTCCACCCCCCAGCTGGTACCAGCTGGCTCATTTAATGCCGAGAGTCACGCTAGCATGTCAAAAATGAACGGAAGTTTCCAGTTACTCCCGAGGGACGAGAGAATCAGTGTGACTGAAGTTAATTTTTTTTTTTGGGGGGGATTTTTTGCGGCTCTAGTGGCTCGCTTCTTCCGAAAGTAGGCTGACAGGAAGGGGGGGGAGACATTCGGCAAAGGACCGCAGGTCGGATTCGAACCCGGGTCGACCGCGTCGAGGACCAAGGCCTCTGTATATGGGTCGCGCTACCCACTTCGCCACGTGCGCGCCCGACTGAAGTTAATTTAAGGGAGAAGTACCACACAATTATAACCCCAGGTCGAACTGCTGTGAAGTAAATTTTAGGTTGGATCTTGCATATTCATTGCTCTGTTGCTTTGCCGGTGTATGCGGTGTCTGCCGCTGAAGCCACGGAGTGTAGATATCCAAACTAAAAGCATCTTCACTGTGATCCAATATGAGACCGTTATGTTTATATATCCAGCACAATTAACTTAAGTAAATTCAAGGAAACAGATTTGGAAAAAAAAAAAAAACAACAACATCTGTACAAACACTGAGGGTAGCGACCACAACGTTGCCATTACCCATAAGTTTATTTCTAAATGCTGTTATGAACTGATAAACGTATGAGTACTGGCTGAAGTGGTCTGCTACTGAATGCAGAGCATCGCGGCGCAGAGGGTGCTCTGCTGCGACTTTGGTCACACTGTGTGTATGATGAAACGCAGCGCCAGGTTAAAGCCTTTGGTCAGCTTGGCCTCGCCTCTCAGATATCCAGCAACACAAACACTTCCACCAGATATAATATAAATTTGTGACAGAGTGTTATGGGGAGAGGAGAGATGTGCAGATAGAGGGGTGCAGGGGTGTGGGCGGTGCGTTTGACCGTTTTTCCAAATATGGTAGTAGCCAATCAGAGTGAAGTCAACTAGGTAGAGCCGCATATCATTACCGAACCCAACCCTTTTACTGAGGAGGGACATTTGGCCTGACAAAACAACAAGCTGACGAGGTTTTTTTGAATTAAATTATTTGGATAATTTACATATACAGCAATATCAACTACAAGAAATAGTTTGTACAGTGATGTCATGGCACCTTTGAAAACAGCAGAACTCCAACTACAGGTTGCTCAAGTGCAAGCTGCGAGAACTGACAAAAACAACTGAACAAGTGTCCGAATTAAAGCCTCTATGCTGTTGCGATGACTGAGAATTTGCTCGGGCATGTGAGAGAGTGATAAGAAGAAATCAATTGCCATTAGAAAATCTTAAGTTTCTTCTGTTTGCAATGTTCCATAAGTCATGTAGTGGACACAGCAAACATGGAGCTTAAGCGAAAATTAAAACTGAAGAAACTCTATTACCTACCTCCATCAATCAGAGACTCATCCGCCTCCGACGCAAGCCAATCAGCTTTGAACTGCTCCTCCTCGACGCCAATCAGCATCCTGGGTTCATCTTAAAAGAACTCCACATCCTCATCTCAGCCTTCTGTCTGCTTTGGACTCTGATGACTGGATTCAGCCCACCTCCAACCCCTTCTCCACCATCGTAGCAAGCTTCGCCTGTCTTTCCTATGGTCCTCCTTCAACCTCGTCCCTATCAGAGAGTAATTCCTCCTGGACTCTTATGGAATTCCCAGTCACTCCTTAAAACGGTCCGGCAGAAGACCGCCATGTTAAGCCTGGTTCTGCCAGAGGTTTCTTACCATAGGGGAGTTTTTCCTCTCCACAGTCGCTTCATGCTTGCTCATCATGGACAGTTCATGCAAACCTGTGTTTATCAAGTTGGACATCTAGCTCAAACAGATCATCATATGGACTGAACAAACTCCACTACACCACCAGTTTCAGACCCGGGGGGAAATGTCCCTATTCTCATACGCCTGCTTATGCATATTGAAGTATAATTCAGCGTGAATTTTCCCTGCCGAGGTCTGAGCGCCAAACTCTAAAAATATTGTATCAATAAAATTCTTCTAATTGCCTTTTCTTTCTGTGTGAGTTTTTCAGATTGAAATGGTGATGGTAGCATCTTGCTGTGGGGATTATTTTCTTCAGCATGGACAGGGAAGCTGTCAAGACTTGATGGGGAGATTGATGAAGCTAAACATAGTAAGAATTCTGGAAGAAAACATCCTACAGGCTGTAAAATTATTCAGACTGGGGCAGAGGTTCACCTTCCAGCAGGACAACAATGTAAAACATACAGCTGTATCTACAGTGACATACTTTGGATTAAAGCATATTCATGTGTTGGAGATAAACTGATGTTAACAGATGCTCTCCATTCAATATGAACGGGCTATATTAGAGAGCAGAATGAGCACAAATTACAGCTTACAGATGTCAAAGGCAAGTGCAGACACACCAGTGGCTTGCAGTGATAATAGCCGGAAAGGATTGAATTGTGTGCACTGAATATGAAATCAAACATTGGGACATCCTAAAGAAAAACAATTAGTATCCCTCTTTTTATTTGGACTTTTAGTATAACAAAAACTTTACAGCTGGGCTTCTGCCAAGTGCAATATAAATAAAGGCTGAGTGGGTGAATCATTGCTGGGTGCTTTGTATCTGATATTCGCTTTGGTCCACAGCAGCAAGGTGATATTTATGAGTCACTGCATTATTCTGGGAGACTTTGGAGCTTTCTCTTGCTCACACTTGTTTCAAGGAGTGCAGTTCCAAGCCTCCACAGCACTTCAGTGCCACTTGTGATCACTGCTGCGTTAGAGCAAAATAGGCTCATATTCAAATTTTTCTCGTTCACACCATGAATTAATTTGGCCTTTTTTAGCATTTTACATTATAGTGTAAATTCTGCTTAAGGTCTACGCTGAACACTTGTCAGTCTTGGTGAAAGAACCTCTTGTGAATGTACAGGGGGGAGGAAAAAATGGTTGAAAGGGTAACAAATACAGTCCATGTACTGTCATCAATAAGTCAGAGAGCACGGACTTCACATAGCCCTTGCCTGTAGCAAGAACAATGAGGGAAATAGATCAGCTGGTTATGTCTCACACTAAAACAAAAGTGGAAAGCTCTCCGTGTTGTCTGGGTTTCTAAAAAAAAAAAAAAAAAAAAACTTTTACAGAAATGTCTGACTGTCAAGATTGTGGGGAAAGCACTAAAGTGAACTTGCTTGTCACAAACAATTACACTGGCCTTAAGTTCTCCTGTCTTCTGAGATCACGTCTCTTGAGTCTCCAGCTGAGGGAGATGGAGAACAGTCGCATTATCATTCAAAGACTCGAGCACTCCGGTCAGGTTGTCCACATTGTGGCGGCCGTGCCAGAGCTTTTTTTTTTTTTTGCCTCCAAGACATCTATTCTGCGGTTAGATCTTCAGCAAGCAACCTAAAGGGTGTAAAATCTTGAGATTAGACACACTTGTGTTCATGCTAAGGTCACCTTCAAAAATGTGTTGGGATATTTTTAAGACTATCGTTAAAACTTTCCTTTTTGACAAAGCTTATAGTTAGAGTGGCTCATACCCTGAGCTACCTCTATAGTTGTACTGTGATAGGCCTAGGCTGCTGGAGGACATCAGGGTCTAATTTTCTCACTCTACTGATTTCTACTGTTCTTCAGTCTACTGTTCTCCAGTTTTGCATTGTATTACATTGAAATGACTGTCGTCATTTCAGCGTTTAACTTTTTGCTCTCTCTCTTTTTCTTCATAGTAGGTACACCTGGTCTGGCGTTTTGTTAACTGTGACATCATCCAGAGAAGACGGCTCACCCGCTACTACCATCTAATATAGAACAGATTACTAGATCAATGTGTGCTTCTGTGCTTTTTTGTCTCTCTTGTTGTGTCTCTGCTCTGTCTTCTCTAACCCCCAGTCGGTCGAGGCAGATGGCCGTTCATACTGAGCCCGGTTCTGCCGGAGGTTTTCCTTCCCGTTAATGGGGAGTTTTTCTTCCCACTGTCGCTTCATGCTTGCTCAGTATGAGGGATTGCAGCAAAGCCATGTACAATGCAGACGACTCTCCATGTGTTCCCCAGGAGTGAATGCTGCTTGTCGGGACTTTGATGCAATCAACTGGTTTCCTTATATAGGACATTTTGACCAATCTGTATAATCTGACCCAATCTGTATAATATGATTGAACTTGATTTTGTAAAGTGCCTTGAGATGACATGTTTCATGATTTGGCGGTATATAAATAAAATTGAATTGAATTGAATTGAATTTTGTATTTTTTTTACTTTCTCGTTATACTGATGGATTTTTATAAGCAAAACCAAATAAATAAATATCAAATAAATAAATATCGATATCAGTTGCCAATTTTCTGACCTCATCAGAACAAAACGATGGCAAGACCGTCCTGAAAATGGTTGGTTACTCCCTCCTCCCTGATAAGCAGCACATCGATAGATTCATATTTTGTGGTGGGTTGTTTATCTGATCCAAAGTCAGATCAAATGGCAGCTTTCATGCTTGCTCTGTGTGCTCTCATGTCGATCAAACTGGCCCTGGATCTGCGGCACACATTTGGTAGGGAAAAAAAAAAAAATCAACCCCATAGACCTGCGGCTCCTTTATCGTGCAATTTGATTGGTGGGACTACAAACTGTGCGTTTCTCAGGGTGGCTACAAGCCAGTGGGAGGAGTCAACAAAATGGACCGCTTTATTATACCTACCCACTCCACCATAATTTGACAATGAGTAAACAGAAAAAGAAGGCTGGTAAAAATTGCTATTTGTGCACATGCAGCACCAGAACTGCTCAACTACGCGGGGTCGCTCACAGGTTGGTATGGACTGCCAGTCCAGGGCTGTTGGACCTGCCTTGTTCATTACTCAAACTGAGCGACAATAAAGGGTCGCAGCTCATTTTAGACCAGCCGAGGAGCCACGAGTGGGGCCTGCTGCCTCTGCGCGCAGAAAGACGTGGTATAACTCTGGCTGAAGTTAGCAGTACAACCTGAATGTTGAGCCAGGGTGGACTGATTGTAAGTTACTGCTAATTACTTTTAAAAAAAACTTTTAAAAATTATTTTATGGTTACATAATGACAATACAAATAAGAAATGAGGGAAGGTTTACTCTAATAGGCATCAGCAGGGTCCTCTGAGACTTTTCTTTTAACTTGCTTTTATTCTGTTTTTATTTTCCTATATTTTAGTCATGTAAAGCATTTTGCCTTGGCCTTGTAATGAAATGTGCTATACAAATATGTTGCTTGCCAAGAGGGACTTTCACCTGATATACAGGTAGACTTAAAAGCTCTGGCCATGATAGAAAACAAAAGGAACTCTCTCTAGGCGATTCTAGATGGATTTTTATCAAGACATGGTGCTTGGTTTGGTGAAATTCAAGGCATGTATTCCTGAAAAAGCTAAAAACCTTAAAAAGGTTATTTAGGTCACCACATTACCGTTCATTCCTGCAACTGGGTCAATTCTCTGCTGACAGAAAAAGGTTTTGAGCAATAAACTGAAAAAGTATTACACATCTATACATTAAGTTCAAAAGTGAGCCTTCTTCTTCTCTACCACAACATACAACAGGGCACAATCCGGTCTTTACCGGGTTTCTAAATTTATTCTGAAAAATCAGGGTTGAAGCTGTCAATATCTAAGCCAAAATGGAAAAACTGCATTTGGAACAGCTAGGTGTAGCGTTACCGCTTCCATACGAGAAGAAAAGTACCAGTCTTGTTCTTCTAATCAAAGACTCTTTTTAATTCACATTTGTAACTCCACAGTTATCATAAATCAACACACAGTCCTTGGGTAAAAGGTTGTATTCCCAAACATTTGAATGGATATATTCTCAAGCTCTGCAACAGAAGTTTTATGAAACCCAGTGTACCCATTCCTGACTTTGGGTCTCGTTGGTTACACCTAACTTTATTCTTCAGAAACACTGGTACTGCTCTAACCACAGCATTAGTTACCTCTTAAGCTTCTCTAATTGAAAGGGGGGCAGGTACGTTGAACTCTATCTGATTTGTGTGAAATCTACAAGTTATAAATGTAAACCTATCCCGCTTCTAATTTGTTCCTTCCCCAGCCATTGAGGTTCAAACAGTGCAGATTCAAACCATCGACTCACAGGGATATCCACAGAAACTAACAGAGAAACTATACAGGAGTGGTTGATCCACCAAGCGTGACATCCATATGGCAGTTTCAGCCCAGTGACTGACTGCATAACCGTACGCTCTCCAACCAGATGAAACTGCCGGCCCGAGGCAGCTTCATAGACATCTTACAACATTATTAGAGCAGTAATTACCACAATTTTTCTGGTATCTTGGGCTGCCGCCTTTATGTGCAATTATGCATGATGATGACATTAATTTTGATGCGTTAAAGTACTCAGCGAGACATCATGAAAGTGTCTGGAATTAGGGAGACAGCCATAATCAAAAGGCCAGTGCATTTGCTGAGTAGAGTTCTGATGGTGCATTTGGACTGACATTAGCACTGCATCAACATAACTCAGCTTAATCAATTATTCAAATGATTCAGGCTAAATGGGATGAAGCAAGTAGGTTCTCCCATTCAGAGGGCCTTGAACAAAAAAAAAAAAATATTCGTACTGTAGGAATGTTTGCAAGACAAAAAGTAGCCCATTTATTGTTCACATATTTGCACACATGTGCAAGTTTACATTTTAAAGGGTGTAGGCATTTAATAGTTAACTTTTATTAGAGAACTAATATTTGATTAAAGTTTACCTTGAAAAATCCACCAGACATTTTTTTTCCTTGCCAGTCCACAGAGTATTTTCCCAAAAGTGGTACTTTTCAAAAAAATTTCTTCCCGTTACCACTAGTGCAAAACTAAGGCCACATCCACACAAAGAACACGGTAAATTTTCATAAACAGTTAAGAAAAAAAAACAAGTACATCCACACGAGAGGAGGCAGCATCACTGAAAATACTGTGATAGCAAAAAAAAAAAAAAAAAAAAAAACATTGGGCATGCACAGACAACTCCTCTGAAGTACTACCATGTTAAACATGATCTTTATATGGGTTGGCAGGGGACACGGTGAGTGGAAAGGAAACGTCTGAGGACGCTACAGACTGCCACAGCAAAGCCATTATTTGCCTTAACAATTTCTGTCCATGCTTTGTTTCTTTAGAACCTGAATGACTGGCTGTAAATGAATGAACCCTGAATTCTGTTCTCTAGCAGGAAATCCTGAAGGAGAATTTCTGGGCATCAGTTTGGGACCTTAAACTCAAGCACACTGATGTCAAAGAGTAGGACATCGAAGCACACCAGGAAGATCAGATCCTAACGGCTCAAAAATAAGAACAAAAAGATTTTTGAAGTGGCCTAGTCAAAGTCCAGGATTAAATACCATTGAGATGGTATTGTTCAATTAAACTCCATTTATCCTAGAAAATCCTTCATTGTGGCTTAATTAAAACGATTATGTAAATAATAGACCAAATTTTCCCAAGAGTGATGTGAAACACTCATTGCCAATTTAGAATATACTAAAATAAATTAATTTAAAAGTAACAGATTCTTGAAAAAGTCATTGCATTTATATTCGCCTAATACATCGAACACTTAAGTATAATTAACAGGTGTCTCATGACAAATTATTCAAGATTAGCAATCTTGATGATGCATCATTTACGTCTGTTGTGTTGTTTCTCTTAACCACAACTTGTGATAAATCTTCCTTTAAAACTAAATAAGTCTTACTTCCTGGCACTTATGTTTGCTCAATAAGCTATAACAATAAGAGTTGGGCATTTATTTAGGAAAAACTATTTAAAACACGCTTGGCAGTGTAAAGGTTTATTTACTGTTACCATTCATTTTAAGACAGAAATCCTTTTGACCCTCTGCGAGGGGCTGAGAGACAAAGCTGTTAGCTTCACTGTCTGGTACCAACTAAACTGGATTTACACTAAATGAAAGCGGCAGGACATGTATCGACTGCAGGCAAGATATTACCTGCTCCTAACTTTTTAAACACAGCCTCACCTCAAACCTGTTACACTTTCCATTTAAGTGTGGTAGCACCAAGGGTATGATTTTTGATTCAAAGTTTTACTGAATTTATTACTTTCCCTCAATAACCTGTTTTCTCGAATCCTATACTTTCCTTCTCTCTGCTGGAGGATGTATGTATCACAGGTTTTCCTTTCCGTGCCAAAATAAATCAAAAGTCCAAAAAGCTGTTCATTGAAAAGTGTATAATTTGTGATAAACATTTCTCAGACCTCTAACACTAACAATATCCCTAAAATACTGCTCTTTAACCTAAAAGTTAACGTATTTTATATATTCAATAAAAATGCACAAAAAATGGCAACATTTTTGCTTATGGGGACAGGTATGCAAAAGCTAAATATATAAACTCTGATAAACTTGGTTTTGTAAAAAAAAAAACACAAAAGAAAATAAACAATTCATGCAAGAATATAAGGGGTTTAACCTTTTCTTAGAGCTTCAGCTGTAAAAGTGAGGTGCATAATTAAGTAATGATAGTACTGAACCAGCTGTCAGGGGCATGTTGGTATCAGCAAGGCCAGATGTCAGTTTTTGAAATTCTGGTGGTTTTGATCTATACCAGAATGTGCTTACCGGATGACTTTGGGTAATGCAGCATCTTCTTTTTTTGGGTGACATGATTTGTGAAGTCCTCTGTGAGGTAAATTAATAGTATTTTGAATGTTGCAGCCAATTTAACTGCACGGATTGGCGAAACCTATGCATCAACACTTTCACAAGCTTAGAATCTTGTATAATCTGATTTGAAACCTAATTTCAAGTGAACAAATCTACACATAAAAAAAGTTCTAAAGTAGTAAGATTGGATGCCTGGCAGCAAAAGGAAATGAAAGTAGTACTCAGGTTCTTTATGTTCAGATTTTATCTTTCAAAATATTTAATGTCTTTACTAGTGTGCTCGCGTCTTTTATTTGAATATCAACCAAAGGAATGTTGAGTGGAAGGGAAGATAAAAGGAAACCAAGATAAAAAGCATTTTCACTGGTTTGTTCTCCAGTCAAACAGCATGTGAGAAGATGAGGAACCTCAGCAAGGCTATCGTATTGAGGGGAGAGTGTCCTCCATTTTTAGAGAGGTAAATCTGATCTGCTCATAGCTTTAACAAGTTCTTCATTGGCCTGTGCCCCAGCTCTCAACAATTGCTGACATAGAAAAAAAAAAATCAGAAAAAAAAAACAAAAAAAATCTGATGACAGACATACAAACAAATGGCACTCAGACTTTCTGAGCTTCCACAGATGAAAAAAAGCATTTGTAAGTGTACTTTCCAAATAACATTCAATGAACATTTCCCCCCATTTATTATTCCTCCATTTACTTTGAAATAAATGTCAAAGATTAGAAGCATATAGGTAAAAATCTCTTTAATTCTGTGTGCTGTGTGAATACAAAAAGAGCAGTCCTTTTCTTACTTACACGTTTTATTGTTAGACCGTGACGGTCACCTGTGATAGAGTTCAGATAAAGAAGATCTATCAGATCAACATGCATCTCAGCTTTCACTAAAATCTCTTTTGTTGACTCTGATGTTGATTTAATATAAATCTTTACATATTCATTCTTTTCTATCCCTGGCAAGTTCTGAGAAAGTGCCAACTATCAAGCAAAGTGTACGCCAACATGCATTTGATGCTTAAAAAATCTGAACTATACTGGTGAAGGTAAAGACTAAGGAGATGCAGGTGTGATGATTGGCAATATCAATTAGGTGAGTAGGGGAAGCAGAAAATCAGACCAAGGAAAACTATGTAAAATCAAACATTCACATCTAAATCTCACGGATAAGTTTCTCTCGGCATTATGAGTATATGACTCAAGTAGATGTTAAGAAAAAAGTGTTCCGTATTAATGAGTTGTAGAATGCAATAATAATTAGCAGTAAACATATGTAAACAATTGTCAGTGTTCCAAATGATGCAAGACTGAAAACATCAGGTTGTTTGTGTCTCCACAAACAATCGTCTTCTTTCTCAACACTAATTGTTGCACATCTGCGGGCCCATCGGGGAAATTCCTGAATTTTTCAGATGATACCTTTATCATTGGGCTGACCCAGGATGATCGTGATGACTCTGCATACAGAAGGAAGGCAGATTGGCTGGTCTGCTGGTGCTGTAGAGATGCTGGTGTACCCCCCCCCATTATCCTCAATAAAACTGTGTCTACTGTTGATCACTTTCGGTTTCTAGGAACCACCCTCTCTCGGAACCTGAGATGGTCCTCACACATTGCCTGCATTCGAAATGTTCCAATTATAGCTTCTGGCTCCTTTTCCTAGCAGATGGGTAGGACAGAAGCTTCAGACTGATGTGCCGATTTCGGACAACCTTAGACGATGCTAGTCAAATTTGGGCCTACAGCCTGACGGACAAAGAACTACAAGGTATGTGCTCTTTTCTCGCCGGACATTTTAGTTAATTCCTGTGAGGTGGGCTGTGCTTATACATCTTGTAATGCAAATTATTTTGGGATGCTTTATAGCTCCTTAGCTCCATTAAGGAACATCACAAGCTCCCTATGCTAAAGGAGCTATAATAGGAAGCATACAGGCTCCTTTTCCTACCTCATTCCTTTCTGACAGCTCTATTCGGACATAATTTATCACGATGAACACTGATGCACTTCCGCTTTTGCTAAAAAGTCCCTACCAAATATACCTTTTCAGATGCAGCCCACTGACACCTATAAGAAGGTCCGGCAGAAACTGTACTTTCTGCAGCAACTCAGGAAGTACAACCATACTCTTACCTTTTTCCTGAATATTATTTTTCTGTTATAGATTGTAGTTTGCTGTTCTGCTTGCTGCTACTTGTCTGTCTGTTCAGTGAGCATTGGAATCCAAATTCAAATTCCTGCATTTACCCACAAACTGTGCAAATAGAGTTGATTCTGACTCTGATTCTGATAACACACGTGTGCAAAGACGGATAAACAAAAATTAGGCCAAATTCAAAAGTTATAGTGGAAAATATGTCTGAGAACAGAATAAAATGTCATAGCACCCTGAAAATCATATAACTTGTCTGTGCAGCTATTTGTATTAAATGTTGTACAAATCCACCTTTAACTATGAAACCATCACTGCACTAAACCAATCACTATTTAATAATGAAGGCCATGCAGAATAACAACTGCTAAGTCGTTATCAAAAAGCATATTTTCAGGATCAAGATCTTGACTGTGCAATTCAGTGTATTTCTACATAGTCCATTCACAGCATATTCTTATCTCAAGGCAATTGAGAAAAAGCAGGTCTAATGTTATTCAAATCCTCCAGCAATCACAACAAAGCAAACTCTTACAGAGATATTTTAATTGACACACAGTTGATTGTTAAATGCAATACAAAACACTAAATGACAAATTGTTCAAATGTAAGAAAGCCCCGGAGCCTACATATCACATATAGTCTTTCATAGTTTCTTTTTTCTAAAGGAGAACCCAAATTGTAAACACACAAATAATTCGGGTGTTTTAGAGAAGTGATGCATGCAAACCAGTTAAACGGTCCTATTGAAGTAACTCAGTTTAGTGTTTCTCCCAGCTCATGAAGACATATATGCTGAATCAACACTTTAAGCTATTTTCAGTGCTTTTAAATTTCATTTATCTTTGGCAAGCTGCAGTTGTTTGTAGTTCTGACAGACCCTCTTAAAAAACCCATTAATTTGTGTATTATTTAAAGAATGGATAAGGTCCCCAGCCATTTCAATCTATTGGGGTTCATAGCTGCAGCTAATTCTGAATTCTGGAGGAGATACTGTAAAGCAATTCAAAGATCAACGTGCAGACTGTGGTGCACTTATATAATACCAATTTGTTTGCCTAATAAGGATATAAATGAAAAGTGACTCCTCTCTTATAAGTGCTGTGTGTGCAATGAAACAGCTCAATCACTGCGTGAAACAGCCAATTCAACACTCTCGTTTGTCTTGAAAAAAGAAACAAACAAAAAAAGCACAGCTTCCATATGCGTTACAATTCACTAGTCATGTGATGGGTTAATCATTGCACTACACATGAAGAAGAATGTTTTTGGGTTTGCAGTCCGATGATGTTTAAAAGTCAATATTTAATGTAAATATTCTACTTGTTCAATTACTCAGTGAGAACACATATCTTTTTAATGTCTTAATTAAATGTAAACCTGGAACCTCCTTAATATCAATATTTCAGGTAGTCTAATTAGCCCAATTTAAAACAAATTTTGATCATCAAAACTATAATAGAAAAACTTGGGCCTTCACTCACTTCACCAAAGGAGCCCTTTGAACAATTGAAATACTCCCCCTAATGACCATTGCAAAACATTTTCATTGTCCTATCCATTACTTGTGCATAATAACGTTTAATATTTTAAGTAACATTTACTGAAGATATTTGTGTTCTTCAAAACAAAAAAGCAAGACATTTTTAAGAGAAGACGTAACTGAAATTGTATGACATAACTTCACTCTTGTAAGGCAAGGCAAGGCAAGGCAAATTTATTTATATAGCACAATTCAGTACAAAGACAATGCAAAGTGCTTTACATGATTAAAATATAGCAAAATAAAACAGAATAAAAGCAAGTAGGAATAAAATGTAGATAGAAAAAAGAACAAAAAAGTGGTGATTTAGTTACCAGTTGAAGGCAATCCTAAACAAATGTGTTTTTAATCTTGTGTTACCCTTTTATAAAATCCAGTGCAACCAATTGCCTTTATTGGTAACTGTCAAATTATGGGAACTGTGCTTGAAAGGTGTCACATCCACACAGTTATTTCTGCTGGATCCCATTCAGTTGCCAAACAATCTGTTCTCTTTTATCATTTATTTTTTTGGAAATTGTCAGACATTTTGTCAGTATTTCTTTTTTTTAATACCAAGAAACCAGTATTGGATCTGGTACAGTGTAGTAGGGATTACTTATGTTTGTTGTGTAAATTAGTCAGTCCTTGGATGATGAGAAATCATTAACCTCCTAACTAAGGGATTTATTTTATTATCAGCACTAATCTTTAAAACAAAGATTTCTTTATAATCTTTTAAGCTCTTCGCGGAAGTCTAAATTTTTCACAGAAATCTGCAAAACTCCACTAAGATAAACAAAGCAGATCGGGACACTCCACACCACATACAAAACTCTGCAGACTTTGTTTCCAAAGTCCGACACCTGAGACTGGCCCCTGGTCCTTTGATGCCACCTCTCTCACTGGCATTCCAACATCAGAGGCAATAAACACTGTCAAGGCTCAGTTGGAACACGCTGAATCACTAAAAGACAGGACCAATTTAATATCAAACCAGGTTTGTGACTTGTTGGACATCTGTCTCTCAACCACATATTTCAAAACCAGAGACAACTTTTACCGACAGAAACATTGTGGCCCATTTGTACATAGAGGAGGTGGAGAGCAGGGCACTCAGTTTCTTATAAGGGAACGCCACCAACTCACTGGTTTAGATACGTGGATGACACTTGGGTCAAAATCCAGACCAAAGAAGCTGAGGAATTCACCAGCCACATAAACTCAATGGACAGCAACAGAAGGTTTACCCGAGAGGAAGCTATAAACAACATGTTGCCTTTTCTGGACAGTGCAGTACACACTGAGGACAGACCAATATCTGCATTTCAATTAACATCACCCACTGGAGCACACAACTGTTATTAGAACTCTGAGTTACAGGGCTGGCAAGATTCCCTCAGCCACAGAGGAGAAACAGAAAGGGCACAAGCACATCAGGAAATCACTGCAAGCTTGTGGTTACCCAAAATGGTCCTTTGTCAAATCAGCCAACAAAGCTGGTTTGAGAAAAAAAAACACAGCCTTGAACACAGAAGAGAGAACAGAGAGATGCAAAAACATTGTCGTTCCATATGCAATAGGGGTTTCTGAAAACGCGGGAGAATTTTCTCCAAACACAACATACCGGTAAATTTCAAACCTGATAACACTCTAAGACGAAAACTGGTTCATCTTAAAGACACCCAACACCCAAACCGCAGCTGAGCGGTGTTGTGTATGGAGTCCAATGCAGTGAGGACTGCTCAGTCTCTTACATTGGAGAAACGAAAACAACAGCTACATAAACGCATGGAGGAGCACAGGAGGCGCAGCAGCTCGTGGCTAGATTCGGCAGTCCACTTGGACTTCAAAACAAAGATCACACTTTTGACGTCAATGATGTCCATATTTTGGAAAGAGAGAACAGATGGTTTGAAGGAGGGGGTGAAAGAAGACTTTTTGGTCAAAAGAGAAAAGCCATCACTCAACAGAGGGGAGGATTGCACTTTCAACTTCCCAGTGTTTACAGCTCGGTCCTCCAACACGTTGCAAAGAGATCACATCAGCAGTTTCTTCATCATTCAGGTGACCAAGTACTCCACTCACACTAAGCAATAGCTTCTAACGACCCAGGACAGTGGCGGGTGGGTCATTGATTCACATCTGATTTAGAATGCGCCTAGGAGTATGGGCCCCCATGTCCTTAAAAACAGCAGTGCACCAACTGCAGGTTGCTCAAGTGTGAGCCGCCAGAATTGACAAAGACTCCTGGATAGATGTGGAAAAATTTTCAGAAAGAACTGAACGGAAGTCGCCAGTTGCCTCAGATGTGAGCCTGCTGGCTGTTACGATAAACACTTTGTTTCATGATGCCAATCAATATACCTCAAACGAACTGTCACACATTACATTTTCATTAAGTCAATAAGCATCAAATTGTTTACTTAATGCAAAGGAAAATGCTCAATCAAGTATTGCATGTCAGTGATTAGAATTGTTTGGGCCACACCCTACTTGGAAATAAGCACTGTGACTGCTTTAGCATTATCTCAAATGCAAGAATGTACAGAACAGTGTATTGTTTCAAAAGTGTGCTTTCTTACCCGCTGTACATATCTTTCAGTTCTGCAGAGATTCACCCAGACTGGCAATGGCACACGTTCCTCTTCTAAAATGTTGTGCATCAACTTCTCCTTCCCTCTTCCATGAGGTCATCCCAGAGTGGTTCCTGACAAGTCAGATGGATAGAGCTAAATATGGATAAAAATCAGGCTGTTTTGGAGGTACAAATTCCACCAGGACCACAGCAGTGGCTCTGTGGCGCAATGGATAGCGCATTGGACTTCTAGGATAAAGTGAAGTGATTCAAAGGTTGTGGGTTCGAGTCCCACCAGAGTCAGATTTTGTTGACCTTCTCGCAAAGAGACAATGAGACATGCCTCAGCATTGATGAGCTTTAGGGGAGTGGTGGCCTAGTGGTTAGAGTATTGTGCTTGTGTCCCAGAGGTTCTAGGTCTGCAGATTGCCACTCACAGTTCCTGACCAAGATCTTTAACCCCAGGTGCAGCACAATGCCAGCACAATGCCAGCCCACTGCTCCCCAAGGGAATAGGTTAAATGCAGGGAACACATGTCATTGGAATTTATGTTGCAGTGACAGTAAAGGTGATTATTAGGTTTGAGTGTCCCTGACCAAAATTTATTTGAGAGATTTTTAAATTACAGATGTTCTTGAAAATAGACAATCTCCATTGAATCTGACTAAGCTTGAGCTTAGTGACATGTTTTGGAAACATTTCTTAAAAATATTTTCCCATATAGACATGAAAGCATTATGCATGGTGCAAATCTGTCACCTGCACATCCATAAAGTAAAGCTGTAGTTTTAGTGCATCCCAATGGTCCTTTATTGGATCTGGTGCTCATTGGACTATAGTGAACTCATTTTCAGGTTCACCTGGAGAAAAAAAAGTACAACTTGCCAGAGGAGCTGTTGGTCATCCTCTGCACTGTCATTTTTGTTCAGTCTCTCTGGTGTTTGTCCATCGCTGTGTGGTTTCACTTATCCACAAAATAGGACATGTCCAGACTGCAACGATCAATCAGATCTGCAGAGAAGATCAGGGCTGTCCTTATCTGCATTCAGGTCTAGAGTCAAAAACCGGCCACCATAGAGATAATTCCCCAGGCTGGCTCTCTAATTCAACTTTGGCTTATTTTACTTATGTGAAAACAATATTTAGCTATAAAAATATTTTTCAACAAATTCAAATTCATTTTATAATATATATTTAAAATGCATCCAGAGCAAAGTGGAAGTCATATTCCTTGTTTGTGTGCACAAACTTGCCACATAAAATGATTCCGATTGCGATGAAAGGTCTGCTAGCATAGCCCATCTGCTTCAAGGTTTGAAAATGTGTGTGGTTTGAGAGGGTGTTCTTCAAACCTTGGTTGTAACCAGTGATTGTTTGCGCCGCTGTTACCTTTCTATTAGCTTTAGCCAGTCTGTCCATTCTCCTCTGACCTCTGATATTATCATACTCACTGGGTATTTCCTGTTCTGCAGGTTTCCTGCAGAACAGGAAATACCTGTAAACCTGAGTGCTGGTTGTGCTGTGATAATCCCAGATCATTTAATCAGTTTAGCTCCATGAATCATACTATGTTTTAATTTATTTAAATTCACTTTTTTTCCTCAACCTAATGGTCGCTTACCAAAAAGACATTGAGTTGCTGCCTCATGATTTGCTGACTGAACAAGTGTCTTTATAAAGGGGCTGGTTAGCATGTATAATATTGGTAACAGTAGATATATTGGTCACAGAAAAAGGCTCTTACTGAGTGCAGTCTCTGCCCTGCTACCCATTCTTTACATTGTATGAATATGACCTGTTTAGCCTGCATCAAGAGCAACTTCAGACCGTTCTGGGAAATGGCTCAGATGGAACATCTGGACCATCTGGTAACATCTGCTGAATAAGCAGTCCTACTATCCTCAAGATGCCTTTACAGCCCAAGTCTATGGTTAAGGATGTTCTAGCATCTCAAGGTCAAAGTCATGCAACAGTCCCAAAGTGAAACACACATTTTGTAAATCAGGAACACCCTTGAATTAATAGTTACATAGAACATATCAATAAATATGCTCGCCTGTTGGAGAGTAAAAGCTTTACAAACAAATATTTAAATGTACATAAACCCAGAAATGCAGCTTATGTGACCGTCATTGCAGGACAGAGAGCAATAATTCCAATGTTAAAATAAAATAAAGCCCAAAGGCATATTATGTTTTGTCCACTGTGCTGTTTATAAAAGTTGCTGCTGTTCAGGAAAGAGTTGCGTTCTTGTTAATAAATCCACAAAATGCAGTCACATTAAAAGGCACAATCTTTTTTAATCTTTATCTCAGACCATTCGAGAAGGATGGGAGACAAACTGGTGTCATCAGAGCGACATATGCCACCGAGGTTGGCCACCACAGCCAGAGGCTTTCTTATTGATTGCCTGTCAGATACGGTTTTCAGGTGTGGCCATTGCAGATGGCCTTCGGGGCTTACTGAAGTGGCTGCTTGCCTTATTGTCTGGCACTTTTCAGCTGTATAGAGATTGAGCTTGGCAGATTTAGCTCTGCATGAATGCCCAGAGAGTGTGAATTAGCTCTAAAATGCTTCTTTCATTCTTTTACAGATGCATTACTAAACATTCCCCAAATATTTTCCTAACAAACAAACGTTGATGCCCGGCAAATGGAAATATGAATGACCCGGGTTAACCACAGCTTTTCTGGGCAACGCATTGATGCTGAGTTTTATCAAACCCTGTACAAACGCCTCTTCAGTGGGCTGATAGTGTCTCTTTGCTGTGGGACAGATCAATTCAAAGTGAAACCCGATACATAACCAAATACGTGTATCAATAAAACTGTGCAGGACTTAAACTAAATAATTCAAGTTCTTCCCCAGACGAGCGGAAAAAAAACAACTTAAATATTTCCAGGAACAGATTCGTTCAATATTCGAAATCATAGATTGGTTTAGTCTCTACATGCACACTGTAGACATTACAATTTAAATTCCTGGCTGTAGAAGCGTTATGATCATTCAAACCGACAATTAAGTAGGGTCAATATTAGACAAATATTGAGTAAAGAAATAATAATTATTGGATCTCTGAGTGGATAAGAATTACATCACAGTGGAAAACCAGTAGATAGGTTTGACATTTTCACCTCTCACAGAGCTGAAATCAATTGTGCATTAGTGTCATTATTTTAAGAAAACTGTGGACTTAGGCGATAATGACCAGCTTATTGGATCATTAAACTACCTGATGGAGAAAAAGCCTGGAATCCCCCGCTGTGCAGAATATATTTTATGGGGGACTGTGGATTTATTGCTTTTAAGTGATGGATTTCATCATGACCTGAGGTGTTCACAGAAAACCAAGCGATTCAACTTTAACAGCTACTCAGTTACATTACTAAAGGCAAACAACAACAAAATCATGGCTGATGCTCAGTCTCTACCCGGATAGGGGTCTGTCTTCTGATGTAAAAAGAGAGGGGGGAGAGAAGTTTAGTCAGACATATGTTTTTTTGTCTGAAAAACACTAGGATGAAAGCAGGCAATGGCAGAGCTCGAGGAACATCAATTTTATTTGAAATATACAATTATTTTTTCATCCGTAAAGCTCATAGTTGTTTTTGGTGCGGGGGGCTTTCTGTCAGAGTAATTAAAAAAGACATGATCTGCTTTGCATTAAGAAATTACTATCCAGGACTTTTCTTCTTTTGAAAAGGGAATTGGCCCATCTTACTGTATCTTGTTGTCCTACAAGATGAATCTGTTAGCTTCTTTGGATACAGACTTTGACAGTTTAGTTGAGTCTGACTGTGTTGTACTGCAATGGACTGAATTGAATAAGCCTTCTTTAGCCAACGTTTTAAACAATTGTTATAGTTTTCTGATCTGAATCTGGGTGTAAACTCACGACTGCAAACATGCAAACTGCTGTATATGGACATGAAAAATAATTTAATATATCTCGATTTTAGCTATTACTTGGGTCAAAACTTGCATGGCACAGCTTTAACCTAATTAAAAAAAATAATTAATTCTAAAGAGGAATGAAATGTAACTCATATTATCCAGGTTTATTTAAATAGTTGTTGTAGATGCTGATGGTTGTGGGCCGGAACGATGTTCCATAGAAGTTTGTCTTACAGGGGATCTGAAGAAGCCTCTGACTGAGGACCGTTCTATTGTTGTATGCCAGTCTGATGAAGAGGGTGATCAGGTGATCCACTTAATCCCCCATGATGGAAACAGTATTTGACCTATTCCTCTTTCTCCTGTATATTCATAGAATATATAAATCCATGTCAGATACAAATTAGTATGGCAGAAGTATGAGGCTCTTGGGGTGGATATGAAGTTGCTAAAGAGGCATTCAAGGATGCCAGCCACAAACTATATCAGAAATATCTTATTTTTTCTAATGAGCTAAAGCAGTTGAAAAACTTTGCCATGAGTCACCAGATTAGATTTCTACTGGTTCATATCAGAATATTTAAGATTAGATAGTTTTATTATACATTTTGAGACAGAGATTTGTCTTTAACATCTGACAAAACAAGTACCCAAGCAACATATGTTCAGATTAAAAAAAGAAACAAAATACACTGTTAAAGTCATATAGATACAAGCAATATCTTCACTTACTCGAGATACTTAATCTTAATCAATCAATAAAATGATTATATAATTAAAAGCAATCTAATTAATGTGTCTATTTCCATATAAACCGTTGTTGGATTTTCTTTACCTAAAAGGGTAAGTTGATGTTTATTTTCAACAGAAAAATGGAAAAACAAGGAAAAATATCACAACTGCCAAATATTCTTGAGACTCTGCCTACCCACGATAGTGTAGGTGTAGTAAACATGTTTAAAACCTTTTGGATCATCATAATGCCATTGTGTGGTATTCTATCGCACAGCAAACAAAATCTGTAAAATCATCTTTTACAGAGGAGTGTTGGCCTAATGGTTAGAGCACAGAGCTTCGGTCCCAGAGGTTCTGAGTTCAACTCCCACAAGCTGCCATTCTGGGTCCCTGAGCAAGACCCTTAACCCCCAATTGCTTCCCAGGCGCCGCACAGTGGCAGCCCACTGCTCCCCAAATGGATGGGTTAAGATGCAGAAGTGAATTTCTCCATTGTGAGATTAATTATTATCTGTAATCAGAGTCACCTAGCCGTTCCCCTTTTTTTTAATGCTGTTGGGCTCCAAGCTTCCAATTGCGTTTATTTTTAGTATAGCACATTTTTTGATCAGGAGAATTCCCCCCGCCTTCTCTTTTAAACTGTTCACATAGACATAAAGCACAAGCAGTTCCTGCAGTGCAAAGAGCAGCCACGCTCTGCTGTTTTGGTTCGTTGCCACACAAAATTGCAGCCCGAACTAATGATTCAGTGTTGCCAAGCTCTGCAATCATAGACCTTTTTTTGTCTTAAACTCTTAGCCTTTATCATCAAGTCTGATTACTCAAAGCTGGAAATAAGCATGATTCAATTATCGCTGATGAGTGAAGGGGAGTGCACTTATACAGTCAGCTGCTCATTTGCTTGATTAAATGACTAAACTGATCTGAACACTTAGACAGTAACCTCTGCTCTTTTGATGTTATACTGTAAGAACAGTGGCGTATCATTTCTTTAAACTGCCTTTTGGAGATTTTACTGTTCTTTTTTTTTTGCATTTAACACCAGGGAACTTAAATAAATGTATCTTCCTGCTAATGGCACAACACAACATTAAAAAAGTCATGTTTTTTACCAAGTAAATACCTAATTTACACAACAACAAGGGCTATTAGAACGATGTGATGCAGAGCCCTTTTTCTATAGACTACTATTCAGAATAGTAATAGTCAGAAAATGACCTTTCCTCTGAAAAGTTACAATAACGTGTATTTATATACCTACTGTCTAAACTCACTTATGTGTGCAAGGAGAGGACTAGCACACCAAGGACAGGTTACCAGTTCATCACAGGGCAATACAGCAACAGATAGGATAGACAACCATGCAAACACACTCGGTCCTAAAGGCAATTTTGGAGAGACCAAGATCGGATGGTAGAAGAAAGTGGGTCTACCTGGAAAGAACCCACGTATGCATGAGAAGAACATGCAAACACATTTCAGAAGGAAACAGACTGGGATTTGAAGCCAGGAACTTCTTGCTTCAAGCCAAAAGTGCGAACAAGAGTGTCACATTCAGTGCCCCATAGCCATAGTCAGAAGAGTAGTTAAAGTTCAAAGGTCTATAAAAAACAGTTGGGATGGAAATGTTTAACAAATGAAAGATTTTTGTTATTGGATAACACCCTATCCAGTCCTCCACTCTTGTCTTCTTCGTAGCGCCTACCAGAGGTTCACATGGAGGACCCTCATGTGCCAAGACCCAGGAGTCAAGGCACCAAGTGCAACCATCAGCAGATCACTGTGATTTTTAACTGTTGTAAAGTAGAATGTGGTGTAATTCCCCAAACATAATACTGACTTTTAAGGTAAATGAAGAGCAATTATTTGTCTGCTGAAAATTAAAGAAAAATGGAAGCGTGGAAAATGATGAGTGTCATGTGGAAGATACAGATTTATGCTTAAATGTCGCTCATCCAGTGTAGAGAGAGTGAACCTTTCAAAAACAAAAGCAAGAAAACAAACACGAATGTCTTTGTACACATTTAACCTTAAATCTAAATGACAATGTTTTGCAGTGTGTTTATTATGCACCACTGTTGTTTTGCCACAAAAAGTTGTGGCAAAACAGTAACATCATCTCCATCACCAGTCCACGTGTCCAGAATTCACTTGGTCAAACTTCATTCCAGTTCGCTGCACCCAATAACTGGAACAATTTACAAAAAAAAACATTAAATCTTCGAGTATTACCACCCCTATCTACTTTCATCACCACAAAAAAAAAACATTGTCTGATTAATGTAACTGTTTCAGATTAGTGTTTAGTCCATGTTCCGTGTACATATTATAAATGGTGATTAAGTGGCCTTATGTGAACTTTCTTAGTGTGTATTTATGGTTTTTTTTTTTTTTTTCCTGCTGTATGATGCTGCCTCTTGACCAGGTCATCGTCAAAAATGAAAATTTGTTCCCAACCGACCTACCTGCTGAAATAATGGTTAAATAAAAAAATAAAAAATAATTATCATGTATGTATCTAAGTCTATTAAAACTTACAAGAAAGCTGCTGAATGGAATGAAAAGAAGAAAATTAAGCCGTTTACCAGCACCCAGTTATGATATATATAAAATTATCTATTTCTGTCAACATCTTAGGCGATAGATTCTGTGTATCCTTGCCTTTGTTCATTCTTTGGACCTCTATTGCTCTTCAAAGAGAGTGATTTCTCCCCATGTTTAATATCTGATAATATTGTCCAGAGTGTTTGTGAAAAACTCTTCAGCAATATCTTTTCCAGCTCGCCCTCCACCCCTGTCGAAATTCAATAACCTCCGTCTGAGTCGGATCATTCAAGTGACTATATCAGCGGTGAAGACTTCTGGAGAAAAAGGAGAAAAAGAAAGGTTTATGATGTGGATGGGCCTTTTTGGAGCTTCCTCCATCAGCAGCTATATCAGAAAAATGTGTCAAATATCATGTCAGAAGATCAAGCATTTAACTCCTCTCCAGGCCTCTCGCCAAGACTTGTCAAACTGTTGGTGGTGGGAGTTTATTTCAGCTTGTTATTTACTGCTTCGTTTTTATTTACTGCTCTGTATTTTGCACTTGCCCTTTTTCATATGAATTTCAAAATGAAAAAGCAATATATTCTTATGCACGTTTTATTAAAGGTGGTGTTCTGTTTTGGGGGACTTTACTGTGCCTCAAGCAGTTTGATCAGCTAAGACCTAGGAAATTAAATCTTTTTTTTTTTTCCTTTTTCCTCTAACTACTTACTTGTTCTTCTCTTTTGTGTGTGTAAAGTACGTGTGTGTTCTGTGTGCCTTTCTGTTGCCAAACATTTACTCTGCTGGGCACACTTTCTGAAGTTTGAACTGAATTATAGATTTCTAATTTTATCCACACTCCAGGCCAGTACGCTTACAGTGAAAAGCATGGTTATTTTATGGTAGAGGGAAAAAGTAAATAAAATCCAATAGCCCAAAGGCTTCATGGAAAACCGTGATATTTTCAGAAAGTAAATTAAGGAACTTTAAACTTTTAGTGTATTCCTCTGGGAAAGGTCTCAAAAGGAGGAAGTCAGTATTTCATGTATCAACCTACTTCATTTGATTTTTAAAAATAATAATTTTGAGCACAAATTGAGAATTAATAAAAAAAAAAATCCACACTGGGTCAAAATTATATGTAAAGTGTTAAATGTGGACACCTTTCGTTGTTTCAACTGAACAATGATCTCAAGCTCACATATTCAGCCAAAAATGCCTGAAGCTTAGTCATGGCAATAATAACTGTGTGGATTCTCCAAAAAAATGGAACCAAGCAAGAGCAGTTGTCAGGTTATTGGACAGTCTTGACCCTGAAGGACTCCCTGAATTGCTGTATCCCATCCAATTACAGAACAATAACATACCTGTGCACTTAATTGAAGCTCCTGTCAGTCACCATTACTCCAAAAATGAGGGAGAATATGATTTAACACTTTAGTGGGAAGCAAGCCTAAGCTACTGTTTGACAGACGAGTCACTCAAGTCTGGAAGTCTAGACAAACAATCCCGTCTACAGCCAGAGTTGACAACAAGAAAGCCAATGACCACACTTGGATATTTTAATTGTTGAAATATCAACAGGATCCTAGGAGCTCAATGGAATTGTGCAAGGCAAATTCCTGATGACTTAAGTCACCATCAAGTGCAGCATCTACTATATTCTACTATCCTTGTCTGAACCCCCTTAGCTATATCATTAGAGGTGCCTATGCTTAGTAGTAAAATAGTTAATAATATTAAAGCAGTCATTAGCCACATGACCTGTACATCAATTTGTATGTCAAGAATGAAGAAGATATGGACTCATTTACCCCTTAACAAGGATATGCAGAAAAAGCAATGTGATTAGTATTAGACAACTGTGAATAAATGGGATCCAACTGTGCCAAGATGATCATAATTTAAGGGATTTAAACATCACAAGGCAACAGATGTTCACTGGTATCCCACAGACAAATGGCCACCTTGGAACAGCCACCAATCACCACTCTTCGATATCAGCCAGGGCAAATGAGTGAGTCAGAGTGAAATGGAGTAATAACCTGTGACTCAAGTACAAATACAGCCGAACAACCTCTGGTAATTAAAATGTTGAATGCATACATTACATAGAAACTAAATATGATCAAGTTTTGGTGCTAGTTATACAATCCTAAGCCAGGTAACTGTAGCGTTAGCAGATCATATTGGTGTGATTCCACAAATCAGAACACTGTCCAGAGTGAAACAGTGAAATCCTAAAAAAACAACAACATATCTTATTGAGTCGATGTGTCTGTGAGTAGAAACACAATGCGAAGGAGCAGGACTGACATGAACAATCATGGAAAAATAACTCAGCAAAGGAAATGCCACTGGCACATTGAAGAAGTGCCCCCCTGTTGGAAGACAGCAGTCCAACACTTTTGAATCACCCCCACTGCTACTAGCCCGTCATACGTTACAATCACCTTAACGGTACTGCCTACTTTCACGATGTTATCTCTGAATATCTAAATACACATTGCTTTAAACTAAGCCTCAAATCATCATTGTTCAAAATATCTGTTATCTTTACTGAATGTAACCCTTTTTTCATTGCCTGTTTGTTTATCAGTGTTTTGCCTTCGTTATGTGTAATGTAAACTGTAATGTGAACCGGAGTAGCCAAAGAGAATTTTTTCCCCGGTAACACAGAGTGAACTGAGAGACAACCCCAAAAGTGGATGAGAATGATAGGGCTAGTATCATTTGGAACTTCCAGATCCTGATTGATACTATGGTGGTGGTTAACCAGCCAGACATTGTGGTGATGGACAAAGTAGACAAGAATGCCACACTGCAGGTCCTAATTAACAAATAACAACAAAAAAATTAACACCATGATAACTTTGAGATAAACAAAGAGATCAAATAAACAATTGAAGGTTATTGAGAGTCATGTTCCTAGTGGTACCGTGGTTATTGGTGTAATTTGGACTGTGACTGGGGAGTACCTGCAGCAGCTTTAAGGATCTTCCATAAGATCATTGGTGTCCAAACCTTTTGTCAACAGGGCAAGAAAAACCTTGGGGTCAAAAGTAAGAAAGAATGTTTTTTTATATATAAAATAAAAAATCTAATGGGATTATTTTTACCTGCTTAGCACATTTTCAAGGGTAAAATAGAAAATATGTAGTCAGATTTATTACAGGAAAGGGATAAGTAAATCACTATAGATTCATACCATAAAAGGATGTTGCATATTGCCTTGTTTAAAATGTCATTCAGTTTCCAAGATCTTTTGTACTTGATTGATGTTTTTTTCTAAACTTTTAGTCTATTCTCTGCATTAACAACAGGATTTCCAGTCAATCTTGCTTTGGAAACCTTTGCTGTATTAGGCAAGTTTAACAAATTGATTAAAAGCTGATTTGAGTGAATCAAAGTCTCTTTTTGAGTTGAACTCAGTGGATAGATGTGGTTCTAACTATCAAATTAAAGATAATGCAAATAACATGGTTTTTAATGGACACACACTTTATGTGGGGCGAAAGTGGTGCAGGAGTTAGGGAGTTCATCCTGCAAGTGGTGAGTTGCTGATTTGATCCCCCACTCTGACCGTCTCAGTTGTTATGTCTTTGGGCAAGACAGTTCACTCGCATTGCCTGGTGGCGGTGGTCAGAGGGCCTGGTGGCGCCGATGTATGGCATCCTCGCTTCTGTCTGCCGCAAGGCAGCTGTGGTCACTAACATGGCTCACCACTGTCAGGATGTGAATGTGTGCGTGAATGGGTGAATGACTGATTGTTGTGTAAAGCAATGTGGGGTCATCAGACCAGTTAAAATGCTGTACAAGGCATTTACCATTTATATTGTAACTTACTTTTAATTTTTTATTTTGCCCTAATTAAAAATATGTTTCCATATACATCAATGACTTGAGCTGACAGGCCAAGTTTGCATCAGTCTTTATTTGCAGTCAGGAGCTACACAAAATGATTCCAAGGGCAACAAATGGCCCCAGAGCTACAATTTGGACATGCCCATGTTAAGTGTTAAGTGCTACAGAAAACCCTCAAGCTGCTAGGCCTCTGTTAAAGGACCCAAGCTTACAATGGAACCACTCAATAAGACAGGTTGAATTCAGAGTATTACACCCAAATGAGAATGCAACCAATAGAAATAAGAAGCAGTTTGTTGTTTTTTTCATCATCGTGTTAACATATCATCTCAATAATTAACCTTTTCAGAAAATGGCAAGTGTAATACCCCCACAATCATGGCAATTCTTGACAGATGCATGATTATTGCACAAAGCAATCATACCCATGTGCAAAGTAAATTGTAATATCAATCCTATGCCTATGCCTATCCTTTTCATTTTTTTACAGAAGCACATATATTATGTAGATATAAATACAAACGCAAAACAAAATGTCAGTTTAGTAAAGCAGCAGTGCTAATTTTAATCGGTCTTTAACCATTTGAGTCTTACCGCAAACTAACAATCCAATTGCTCCATTGCTAAACTGCTAAATGCCCTCTGCAGCAGACAATCACAAGTAGTGTAACACTGTTTCACATCAAATGAACTTCTTTTTTTCAAACTCAGAGGTCAGCTGTAGGCGATTCAATGGCAGCCAATCAAGCAGCTTTTTGTTTTACACAACCTGGCAGTCTGTGGGGAAAGCTTTGAACATTTCCACACTAAGCAGCCGAGTTTATGGATTGTTTTACTCATTTCTTTGCCTACTGAGAGCACTCCACGGGTTGTTAGCTGGCTTGTGTCACACTACCCAGTCATAATTAGACTGGCACAGAAAAACAGACATTACCATACAAATATTTGTAGATTATACAGCTGAGTGTGCATTACAATGATTCCACGGGGAGTTTGAAATGTGACACGAAAAGAGGGAGATGCAAAGAGGTTTGGCAGAGAGGCGGAGGCATAAAATGTGAAGAAGTGGCATCGAGATGGAAGGGTTTTCCCAACAGAAGCAGATGAATGATCAGTCAGATAAAGAAACAATTTGCATTCAGTTTCCAATTGTGTTGCATATGTCAAAATTTGAATTCTGTATAATTAGTGTTTGTTTACAGAAAATAATCAAAGCATAACTGAGCCATGTGTATGTGAAAGGGAGAAAATCAATGCACCTGTAAGTCATGTAGAAGAGGATAAGTTTGTATTGAATGAGGATGCAGCAGAAGTCAACTTGTTCTGAAGCCATATCCCCTTTGTTTTCAACCTGAAATAATAAAAACATCAACGCTTCCAAAGTAAACTATACAGTTTGCTGAACTAACAAAGACAACCCGATGTGATGATTTCCACAAAATGATAAAAATTTCTTACAGCCATGGTTTTAATCTAACTTTCCAACTCATGTTAAAGGACACAAATTGGACTAGCCTCCTCCCACTTCCTGTATGAAGTTACCACATGACATGTGACTTCTAATTTATAACCTGTCAGCCCATGACCTATGACCACGCAACCTATGACCTATGGCCTAAGATTTATGACTACCAGATACGTGACCTATGACCTAAGGTTTATGATTACCAGATGTGTGATCTGTGGCATGTATCCTATGACATGTGACACGGTATTTTTGACTTGAGACCTATGACCAACTTAAAGATGCTGGAAGGCATGTTTACACAATGCTTTCCTTATGTTTACCACATTACCGTCTTTTTTACCCATCTAACGACCACCTCCTAACTATGCCACCTCCTAACCATGTTGACGGAGTTTCCGGCTTAAACACTTTCAAAAAAATTGCATTCAGAAAAAAGTTTTTTTTTTTTTTTCAAAAACAAAGACTCACCATAAATTGGAGAAGGGGTCACTATATCATCTGTGATATAAATGGATGAAGAACCAGGCTCAGCCATCTTCAATAACACGGAAGCAGCGTGTGAGATCGCTATTATTCAACCCCGAGGAATGGAAAATATTGAGGACACCCCCCTCTGTGAGAAGAAAAACAGGTTCATGAACATCAAACAATAGACGAATCCTTTCAAGCGGGACATCTCTTCTATGTCAGACCCCAAGCTCTACTTCCAAGATTCGAGCCATACAACAAATGCCCCCAGGAAATCAATATTTTATCTATGTTGGGTGCAGATGGCTTCGTCTTTAAAAACTTACAGAATGTTTGGTGAATGGGGTTACATATCAAAATATTAAAACAGGCGAGCTCCAACTTTACCAGCTTGACCCAGAAGAGGAACTCACACTTCCAGATACGTGCCATGTGTAACTTGTATAACACTTTAACTAGTCCGATAACCCCAAAGTACTTTACACTACAACCAACAATAATGTGTCGGGTAAAAGGGTAGCAAGCTTTTTTTAAAATCCACACAACAAATGTGAACTGGAAAACCATTCTTCCATGCAACTCCACAAAAGCTAGGTATCACAAAGGTAGGTATCTGGTCCACTACTCCACAGCATGGATTACATTTTCCCAGGAAAGCTGGGATACTGTGTGTAAATGCCCACACAGTTGGACCACACTATTCAGTTCCCTTACCAAAAATCGGGTGGACGCCTCGGTAAGCCAACCCACAGGTGTCGTCCCAACCATAAATCTAAAATTAAAGACATGTTTTAATCGCGGCAATGGCACAATACCCAGATGCCTTTTGATCTTTTTGCTGATTTTTTTTTGCAGATAATGATTGCATTACCACTCTTTAGTTGTTTTGAATGTTGGCATTGCTGACTTTACTTTAATAACCACCATTGGTCTTCATTAAGTAGAACACTAGTTCCAAATTGGCTCCCGCCCCCCTGGGGAAGTTATCAGTCAACAGGAACAAACTATAACTAAGGTAGAAAGTAGCAATTCAGCAACTGATATACAGACTCACAAAACAAGGACAAAGAAAAGACTAAAATGTGCAATGTCAGAATGCACATCAGTCATGACTAGCATGTTTATCCACTATAAGCATCGCTTCCTGTAGAGTGGGCCGCTACATCAGCCATACGTTATTTTTTTTCCCCCTCTTTTTTTACAAAGTCCTCCCTGGTCTTCAAAAGAGGGTGCCATCATACATTGGATAAGCTGCACACAGCTGAAAAGTTCCTCTTTTTTTTCCATTTCCAAACAACTGCAGGCTGAGAATTCGCCTATCAAAGAACAAAAAGAACATCAGAGAGCGTGCTTTATTCTGTGTGCTACAAACAACAGATGAAGGACACTTTGACTGACTGGTATTTTACTGACGCTACATTCAATGAAAAAAAAAAGACTACCTCTGCCTTTTTCTGTGTAATAGTTGAATGGCTTACGCAAACTGATCACTTGGAAGTTTTTTTTTTGTTCCCCCACTGAGGATGATTGACACCAAAACCTGACACATACTGCTGATTTATTTTTAAGTCTTTCTAAAATACAGTACATTGCTGTGACATCATGTCTGCATTGATGTTGAAAGCGTAATGGTTATTCTATTTATGCTTAACAGTGTTCTCACTGAGTCTCATCTGCTATGTCAGGCAACAATACAAAAATATTACGATGGGAGCATAAAAGACTGCCTCCTTTTATCACTGCATATTGTTGGAAACTTGGGAACTATATAAATTTATGTCAAGGTCAACATTTTTTTTTATGATCTTTTGTGTTAAAGGCAATAAACATTACATACAAAAAAAACTTATTTGCCTTGCAAAACTATTCACATCCCTTGACCTTTTTCATGTTTTGTAACTTTAAAATCAAAAACTCCCACATATTGGGTTTTACGTGGAAGACCTATAAAAAATGATGCATAGTGGTATATATGAAGAAAAAATACACTATTTGTACAGACTACTTTGCAGATAATCTCTCAAGTATGGCTTGCATTCCTGTTTAGTTTTGGCACAGCAGTGGTGCAGGGGCAGGAAAACACAACCCATGTGCGGAGGTCTTAGTCCTTGAAGCGGTTCTCATAGGTTTGAGTGCCGACCTGGAGACCTTTGCCGCATTATGGTAGGGAAGCTGATTACTGAAATGTATGGCAGGTCATATAAAAGATCAGATGGAAGACAGCTGAAGGAAAACAGGGAGCTGAGACATTGAGGGAAGGTAGGGATTACACAAACTACTAACCTTGGATACACTAAATAAACAAAAGTGCAAAGATAAACATACATGGGAATTCAACAAATCGTGACACATAAATCTTGCCATCTACTTTCCCTGCTGAAGGAAAAACAACCCCACAGCCTGATGCTGCAGCCATTGTGTTATGATGGTGTGTTCAGGATGTGAAGTATTCGTTTTAGTTGGCTGTCCATGCTCTTGTGGGTTTGCAGTTGTGCCATTATACTGATGATAGACACATTTATGCTTGATCAGTAATGATTAGCAGTATGTAGAGAAATTGAGATCATATTGAGTATTGAGCATGTGTTGCACCAGATGCAATTTAAAGTCCTTTCTCTTGTGTTTAGTCGGTGTATATAAAGGTAAGTGGGTCCAGTTATAGATAATTGTGGCACAGGAGCTAGGGGGTTTGTCCTGTAATAGGTGGGTTGCTGGTTCAACCGCCCGTTGTCTGTCGTTGTGTCCCTGGGCAAAACACTTCCCCTCCTTCGCCTGTTGGAAGTGGTCAGAGGGCCCGGTGGTGCCTGTGAATGACAACCGTCTTTGGGTACAATGTTGCTTATCACCGTCAGTGTGGGAATGTGTGATTGAATTGGAGAATGACTGAATGTAGTGTGAAGCACTCTACAAGCACCTCTGGACTATACAAGTAAAGGCCACTTACCATAATTGTGCATACTGATGTTAGGTCCTATAATCTGTATGTCCTTTAAACAATAAAAACATTATTTAATTTGATTAATACATTTAAATATGGCTGATGGGTGATGATGAATGAACTGGTAGATCGCAGGTTTCACTGGTGCATGACGACTGATAAGTGATGCAGAACAGTCCACAAGGCTGGGCAATAAACAACCATGCAGTCCAGGTTCTTACCAGAGTCAGAAGTTGCTGAGAGTCCAGCGAGTGCAGTGGCTGTGAAAGACAGGTATTTAGAGGCAGAGTCTTAGTTCAAACAGCTTGGTGATAATTGAACAACATCAGGCGTTGCAGATTGGGATGAGAGGAGCAGAGTGTGAAGAGGAAACAGCCAGCCAGCCCAGAAAAAGCATGAACAAAGGCAGATAGCATAACATTATTCTTCATTAAATCTTTCTCAAATCCTTGTGTTTTGTTGAGATCTTTTACAGCTAAAATTGTGTAATAAACCACTCTGCAAACGTTAACTTACTGAACGGTAAGTCAACAGTTCCAACTTATAGGACTTTAGTGAAACATGTCGGCCTGTAAAAGTTGTGGGTGGCTGACAATGTTCTACTAGATTACTGCTTAAACAGACTTTGTCAAGAAGATCAAACCATTCAGTAGATGTATTGAGGTAACACAAAGATCACCATACGAATCAACCAGTCAGATGCAGTGATTCAAAACGAAACATGACTTTATGAAAAAGCATGGCAGTATAGTTGGTAAATGGGTGTTTTTCAATCTTATTCTTGTGGAATATTAAAATTTAAATAGACTCTCTGTACTATCCTTTGATTCCACACAGTTTACAGTTATTTTACGAGCGCTCTATAATAGAGAACCATAAGGTTCTACAAGAACATATCTCTCAGAACATCCAAAATGGTTATTTTAAGTATTTGTAAGTGCTACTACTGGACTTCACATTCCATACAATATATACTTCTCAGCCTCAATCCATGCTGCATTTTCAATCAAGTCCAGATCATTGCTTTGTTGATGTTGTTGATAATGAAGTATAACTGCACATCCAGATCCCCCTTTCATTAACTTGTAAAACTGATGTTTTTATCATTCATGAATTTCTTTCTAAAAAAAAAGAAAAAAAAAACTTTCCGACCTCTGCCATACACTTTATTGAATATGGTTAAATCTTGCAAATCTCAACCAAATGGCTAATTGGGGCGTTATAGAAGCCTAGACCAGGCAAATAATACATAAGACAAAGGGGTAAGACAAAAATGGAAAGAGAAGAGAAAGACACTAACCTTAAAAGTCTTTGCAGAACTGATGTCTTTTCAGATACATATAATTTTATCTGAACGTTAAAGATATAATATGAAGTCTTAAAGCTAAAGGTAAAATGTTTCAGTATTCCATCGCTCCCACCAGTAGCACTGTTTGTCCGCATGCTGTTTTCTACGTGTTAGTTCATTTTCATCTGAAGATGTGGCCACTGTTCCAATACCCTCACCACCATCATAAATGACATTTTTACAGTTTTTTCAAAGTGGATTAATAATCTTGAACACACTTTTATATAGTCTAAAAGAGGCCTTCAGAGTCATGTCTAATAAACAGTTAGCACTTCTATATTTTGATGATTACACTGCTTCAGTGACTGGAACATCTTGAAGCCTTTTAGTTTCTATGGATTCAGATGGAAAAATTACCTAATTTCGTGAGAGTGAAGATTTATCCCAAACCATACAAAATGCTGCAGCCTGACGTTTGACTCATACAAGAAAGCGAGATGTTTTTATTGTGATTCTTCGGTAATTTTATCTTATTTTCATAATTTAATTTTAATTGTTTTATTGGTTTTCTGTACAGCGCTACGTGATTGTTTTTCTGTGAAAGCCACTTAATAATTATACTTTACTTACTTATGCTGATAAACACTGAAAGAAACCTGTCAAATAAGCGCCTTGCCATTTATGGGTGGCACAGAAAAACAATGTGCCCTTTTGTTGCAGAGATATCCTACGCTGTGTGAAACCGGCACCAAAAACTGTGCACTTTCCTTAACAGGTACCCGGCCGATCACTCAGGGAGCAGGAGAGGGTTTGGAAGAAGTTTTCTTCTTAATTGGAAAGCAAAGCCTTTGAGATCACCAGCAATCAAAGGAATTTAATTTTATTACCATGCCCTGACTGATGTGCAATTGGAAATGGTGGGCAAACCTCATGCTCTCTCAGAGCACTGACTGGGAGAAAAGAAGTGTACATCAACTGTCTCTCCCTTGCAAACAACCATTGCCCTTGAATGATGAAACAATTGGGAACTTGGATTTAAGTGAAGGAACAACTCAATTTGTGCCACATGTAATAAGCCAGAGAATGCATTTAAATTGCCCTTTGCTTGTCATAGTGAACACTCAAAGCATGTTACAATAGAGTTCACGTCATAGACACTATTCTTTTTTTTTTTTTTTTTTTTTTTTTTTTTTTTTTTTTTTTAGTATACAGTGGTATGTTCAAAAAGCTTACTATGTCCCCTAGTCAAAGCTAATGTGGGAGCCTTTTTGTCCTAAAAAAGTATTTAGCATCTATTATAACTCTGTCATCTGCTTACATTCAGACCTAAACTTTGGACAGACAACTGGTAAGTCATTAATGTATAGTGTTAACAAGAACAAGTCCATAAATGGAGGTGTGAGCATTCAAGTTAACATGATTTGATTCAGCCCACCAACTCAACTAACTGTATGCTGATATCATGTTCGCCAAACATAGCTCTTTAAGAAAGCTTTAACTGTTTAAAATCAGCTTAGAGAACAACGTGACTGGTAGTATCAAAGTACCTCTTTAAATGTAAGACGGCAGCACCAACATAAATACCCTCTGACAACAGAATGTAAAGTTTTTCCGTAAAGTTTTTAAGCGTTAAGATAGCTTCCTGGGTTATTGTACATAGGAACATTAACTTTTCAAAAACTTTTGTATAATTTATTAATCAGCACAATAATCACACTTTTCATTCTAACATTATAAGGAACCAGTCTCATGTTTCCATTGGCGTATAAGCCTGAGGAGTTTAAGGTGAAATCTATGCTGACCTAGGAAAATAACAAAAATGTAGCCTTTGGATGATAATCATGGAAAAAGTCCACCCACAATTACGCAAGATCAATATCTTCAGGAGTCTTGAATGCTGAACGACTACCCGGAGCTGTTCAATATCGGTGCTAGAATGCACTGTTTTAATGCGTCTGCACATTATCGATTAACTAATCCACTTGGAAGCCTTGCTCTCCGTTTCCTTGGCTCAGTGCGTACCATAACTTAATAGATCCCTTTGGGAATAGCACGCGGTGAACTGTGAGACAAAATGTCAGGTCGCGATTGGCTCTCTGAGGGCCTGCGTAAATAAGAGTAGTGTCAGTGTTTGGGTGTTTATACATGGCAGTTTGAGAAAGCAGGAGGAGGACACAAAAAAAAGAGAGATACTTGAAGGAACAGAGAGTAAGATAAAGTGCTAAGGCAAAGAGTAGGAGATTCAAAAGGCTGATGGGAAAAAAAAACATCTGAGCAAAGAAAGATAAACTGGGGTGGTCCAGATCCTACTGCTCTGGCATTTAAATTTTGACCCCACTCGCAGTGTTTCACTCATTTCTTTGCTTCTATTTTAGGAAAACTCCCTCCCTTGAGTTTAGTAACCCATAAACAGAAGGGGATTGTAAATGGATCTGCATGATGATGTTTGATACCTCAATAAAAAAAAAAAATGCAATTCAAACATACTCGTATATGATAAAAATCAGGATGGCAAATGATTGATGGTCCAAAGGATATATCGATGTGCAATGCTACCGTATGCGGATATGTTTAATCAGTGTGCCTAACTCTGGAACTCTGGATATCTAAAACAATATTTTTATCTATTTGTTATTTTCAGGAAAGTTGGCATTTTTATTGAAATCCCACAATGCGTGTTCTTTTGATTTCCTTTAGTTTTTCAGTATCATGGATTTGACAAAACATTTCTGCTTGTCTTATCAGTAAAGTGTCATGTTTTTTGTTAAGGATCACCTTATGTGATAGATTAAAAGTAATATTTAATTGTAAGGACGTAATGGAATTTAACATTCGTCATTCAGTTCTATTATCTCTCCATATAATGCAACAATTGACAACAAGTATTATTATAGAACATTATAATATAGTCATAAACAATCCAAGTCACTTGAAATTTAATTCAGGTCAATCCAATCTAAACCCATGTCATAGATTCTGATCTTGTTGTATACTGTCTGGTTTAATCCAAATTATAATACAGTCCAATATAATTTAGTTGATCATGGCAATTGATTCCACCCTTGAAAAGAAATGGTTAAACTGAATCATTAAAAAACATAAAATAAATTAAGGTAATGTCATTTGAGAGCATACTTAAACTGCTGAACACTCTGGGTTTCCATTAGTGTGGAATCAACATAAAGGAGACTGCATATGTTCAAATGCCTTGACCTCTGTCTCATTTTATCAACATTGCAACCACAAGTTAGTTTTTAACACAGCACTTTTTAGTCATAAAAATATACAGCAGAAAAAAAAGTACAAAACAAAGTAAAGCTGGTGTGGCACATACCTAGGGGAGCCATGTTATCATTAGCAGAAGTGTAAAAAGCATATGAATAAAAAAGGAGAGAAAATATCAATTTAGAACAAAGAAAAGGATATGACACTGCAACAAACCAAAAGATAAGAGGCAAGAAGAGCATTAGAAGCAGCCAAGAGTCTCATGCTAACTGTGAATGAGCTGTGGCAGTGCAGAGATCCGTTGAAGGGAAAACTATTACTTGTCTACCCCTTAAAACTGCAGTTTTTGGAAGAATGGCAAAACGAAAGACATTGTTGAAAGACAGGCATAAGAAGTCTATTCAATGATTTGCTACAGTTCATATAGGATATAATAGCAAACATAACAAAGGGGCCAAATATGACATTTTTGGGCAACATGCAAAATGCATGTAAGCCCAAAAGTCATAATAGGGTGAAAACTAACAATGCACATAATCCTGAGCACATAATCTCTACTGTGAAACATGGTGGTGGCGGCCTCGTGCTATCAGGATGCCTTAATACAGCAGGGATGGCAAATATGGTTAGACCATCCATCCATCCATCCATCCATCCATCCATCCATCCATCCATCCATCCATCCATCCATCCATCCATCCATCCATCCATCGACTTCCGCTTATCCGGGGTCGGGTCGCGGGGGTAGCAGCTTCAGTAGGGAGGCCCAGACGTCCCTCTCCCCGGCCACTTGGGCCAGCTCCTCAGGAGGAATCCCAAGGCGTTCCCAGGCCAGCCGGGAGACATAGTCCCTCCAGCGTGTCCTGGGTCTTCCCCTGGGCCTCCTCCCGGTGGGACATGCCCGGAACACCTCTCCAGGGAGGCGTCCAGGAGGCATCCTGACCAGATGCCCGAGCCACCTCAACTGGCTCCTCTCGACGTGGAGAAGCAGCGGCTCTACTCTGAGTCCTCCCCGGATGACTGAGCTCCTCACCCTATCTCTAAGGGAGAGCCCAGACACACTACGGAGAAAACTCATTTTGGCTGCTTGTATCCGGGATCTCGTTCTTTCGGTCACGACCCAAAGCTCATGACCATAGATGAGGGTAGGAACTTAGATCAACCGGTAAATCGAGAGCTTTGCCTTTTGGCTCAGCTCTCTCTTCACCACAACAGACCGGTACAGCGTCCGCTTCACTGCAGACGCAGCACCGATCTGCCTGTTGATCTCCCGCTCCAGGTGGTTAGACATTATAATAATACAGATGCAGCTAAAAATAGGATAACACTGGTGGGTGGAAAACTGTTTGAGGCTGCAAAAGATATGAGCTTCACCTTTGAGCAGGATCTTGTACATACAACCAGAGCTGCAACGAACGTTTTTAGATCAATACGTATTCATCAATATGCACAGACACTCCATCTAATCTGACTGAGCTTGAGTTACTTTGTAAAGAATGGGCAAAAGCTCCAGTTCAAGCGACATGCCCTAGGAGAGTGTTAGCCCTAAAGTAATAAATCAGGGGGGTATACATAGGCATTGCATAAGTCTCAGGTTTTTGTTTCGAAAAAGTGCAAACCATGAATTCTTTTTTCTGCCACTTCACAATTATGTCTTACTTTCGGTTTGTCTTTCACATAAAATATGAATACCTGTTGAAGTTTATGGCTGTGATAAAATGTAAAAAGAAAAATGTCAAGGGGTTTAAATACTTTTGCAAGGCATTTTAAATAACTTTTATTATTATTTTTATTATTATTATTATTTTATTATTTAACTTTTAATTTTCCCTGTGACCTGTGTCAATGAATGTATAGCATTTATTATTAACAGCAATGAAGTTGTGATGGATGTATAAGCATTCCCATCTAACTGACCAGTCCATGTACCCCCACAAAACTACTGAAATATACTGTATCTAAAACTTTTCAATCTTTATTCAAATCACTATCTTAAAACTTCAAGAATGTGTTGTTTCAGTGGCATAATGATTGATCACTTTACACAAATGAGGCCAGATATTTTTAAATCTTCTTCTAGTCAGGACGAGACTGGGGATTTGATAAACCCTTATGTCCATTTTTCCTTCCAGCCTTGTCCAGCTGCTGTAGGTCCACCCAAAGGTCATTCCCCCATGAGGACACATCTGTTTTAACCTTTCTCAGCTCAGACGGGATCTCCACTCAGTGTCAGAACCTTCTCAATGTCAAAGATGTAGACTATGATGTAAGAAAGAAATATATTTACATCTAAAACCTTTAGGAGTCATTCACAATTCTTAAAAATGTATACATTTTTTGCGGATCGGAGTCCAATTTTGCCCTTTATGTTGCACAACATTTATTATTTGTTTTTTACTCCTGTGGGGAGTCTGTGATGGGGCCTGAGAAGAGCGTGTTGCGGCCGTTTTGTGGGCCATTTCTAAAACAGTGGTTGTTCTCTCCCTAAAGTCTAAGTGGTATCGGAGACTCTCAACAAAGTAAGAGTTGAACAACAGTTTGAACCGTGTGAACGAGAGCGCGCAGCTATATATATATATATATATATATATATATATATATATATATATATATATATATATATATATATATATATATATATATACATATATACATATATATATTTAACTTCAAAACTTGCGCAGTGCACCTTTAATGTCTGAGTTCTGGACTACAGTGATACACGTCCTTGACCGCAGTTATACACTTCTTTATTCCTAGTGTCTTTGTGGTTATCACCTGGCTGTGAATCTCCAGCTCTCTCCTGTATCAGTCCTTATCTCTTCCTCTGCTTCACTCACCTGTCTTTGACACACAACCCCTAAGTAGTTTCTACAGTACCTGGAAAGAATGGATTAAAAAAAACAAAAACTCACTGGACAATCAGACATTGAACAGCTGCTAAATTCAGTCCTATGGATGGATTGACCTTCCCTTGGAACTCCTATTGTTTGTAGATTAGTAAAGCTCATAAAGCTCCATCTCTCATCCTCTCCTAAAACTGAATCTAACCACTTACTTCTACTCATAGTGTCATCCTGAAACTGGGTCCCAAGGACCCTCAAAACATAATTTGTGTACAGTTGTTTGCAAAAAATCATTTACAATTGTTTCTACAATTGCTGCCTGCACCAGGGTCCACCTAAAACATGACAAGCGCTGTATATATATATATATATATATATATATATATATATATATATATATATATATATATATATACTGCGATAGACTGGCGACCTGTCCATTAAATGCTGGAGATAGGCATCAGCTCCCCTCACGACCCCATGAGGGCTAAGCGTCCATAGATAATGTGTGTATATATATATATATATATATATATATATATATATATATATATATATATATATATATATATATATATATATATATATATATATATATATATATATATATATATATGTGTGTGTGTGTGTGTGTGTTGTGTTTCACATTCACAGAACATTCTTGTTCCATCTTTATAGTTTTATCAATGGCTTACTTACCTTGCATACTAATTTGTAGAGTTAATCCAGCTATTAATAGTCAACCACTTGGGGCACTCACATACTGGGTACTGAGCAGTGAACTTTCTTAACAAAACGGTCAGGTGTTACGGTCCTTCTGTAGTCACAACATACGAAGCACAATATACGAAGTCCAGACCACATTACGTTTTGAACAAAAAGGTTTATTATACTCCAAGACTGGACACAAAAGTGAACCTGGAAGAGTTGATAAAGTAAACATAACAAAGGGAGAAGTCACAGACCAGCCAGACGTTGGCCTTCGGATCTAGGCCGTTCCCCTCACCACGCCTCAGGGGCTCACCCTACAACCACAAACCAGATAAACCCACCGCAGCCTAAGACTCCCAGGCCAAACATTAGAACAAAGTGTGACTTTCGTTGCAACATCTAATAAAACAGGAGCGGGAGCGAGGCTGAGAGTCACGCCAGCAGTCAGATGCCCCAGTCAAGACCCCCATGCCTGCCTGGTAGGTGGAGCCTCTTACAGCCAATCAGCTAAAAGGAGAAACACCCTTTAATTAGGCGCTCATTGAAAAGAGTGACACAGGAACACGTCACATCAGGCGATCATTAGGGATAGGGGGGAAAAAAAACATTGACATTGAACATTGTAAACTCTTCATTCCAAAACAACTATGTACAAAATAAGGGGATTATTAGAAGCAGCATACTGTATATACTTCCTAGATGTGAGAGGACTTGATATTTCACAAAATGCAGGTCTTTTGTTGACATTTGAAGAGAAGACAACCCATGTCGGTAACAAACGTCATAGCACACTGAGTGTAGTTAATTTTCACCCGTTGCTTTCAAATTCTAATATGATTATCCTGTCTTACATCTTATCTAAGGTTGTTTATACCTCATTTTAAAAGATCCCATATGATTTGTGCAGTTACATATCACAATCAATTTGGTTTCCAAGTTGCTTCGTACAACAAGGAATTTGACGTTGGTTCCAATTTGCTCTCAATAAATATTTTAAAAACATCAGACAAAAAAAGATAAATAGAAAAACCTTTCTTGTAACTATGAATATATAAGCTACTAGTGAAAATTTTGAACTTTCCTTTGTCATTTAGTTGAATTTCCTTATTTATATGATTTTGCACACTGCAAATACATAGTGAAGATGTCAAAAGTATGACTGAAAAAAATGTAGAATTATGTATCAAACATAAAATTGTGAAATACTCTTGTACCCCCCCCCCCACAACTGTCTTGAAGGAGTTCAAAGAGGAAGTAATGAAAATAAAACACAAACCATTGAAAGAGAAGGTGAGTCAGGTAGTGTACATTTTAATAAAAGAGGATGGGACTGGTGCAAACAAGCATGATATTCATCTTGACTGCTAAGTGTTAGATCAGAGTGACAGTCCAGGGAAAGACAATATCTGTGTGGCAGCTGGTTTTAGCAAACAGTGCTCTATAGCACCGACCTGAAGGAAAGAGTCCAAACTGTTTGTGTGTAGGATATGTGGGGTTTGCAGAGATATAAGTGACCCTTCTTTCTAAACCTGGACCTTCACAGGTCCTGGATGGAGGCAAGGTCAGCCCTGATGATCCTCTCTGCAGACCTAATTGTTTGTCACAGTCTGGACTGGTCCTGTTTTGTGGATGAGCCAAAGCGCACAGTGATTGGGGAGCATAGGACACACTGAATAATGTCAATTTAGGACCAGCAGCTCCTGTAAAAGGTTGAATTTCTTACTTCTTTGATTGGCCAGGAAATACAACCAATAAACTGATGCTGGACAGTTTTAGGCTTTATATATAAAATATGTTCATTATTTTCTGCTATGGATGCATGTAACAACATCACCTGATGGTGTTGCCGTATAATGCATTAAAATGCCATGCCAGTGCAATACTTAAATAGTCAAACAGATTTTTCTCACCAATCTGAGAAAAGCCTGAATACCAGTTATGGCAAGAAAAAAATGTTATGGCTTATAATGAGATGCTGGAAACTCATGCTCTTTCCTCATACTCTGTTACACTAAGCTGCAACTTTTTTGCCTGTGTGACCCATGCAAACAGGCGACTTTATGTCTTATGGACTTGATTCCAGGCCAGATAGGTATAGTTGAAACCAGAAGTTTACATACACTACATGATATTTTTCTCAATATCAGATATTAAATCTGAATAAACCATTTCTGTCTTAGGTTTGTTAGGATTGCCAAGATCAATTCTGCTTTCTAAATACCAGTGTAATGAGAGCGATCATTCTTTAGATATTGTTTTATTACTTACTTGAAGACTAGAAGTTTACATACCTTTTAGTTAATATGTGGTACCCTTGCCTTTAAAATGCATGACTTGGGTCAGACATTTAGGATATTCATTACGTCACTGACGTGCGCTGACTTCCGTGCTAAAAAAAAAAAAACGTTAAAAAAACATATTTACCAAAACATTGCATTTAAATGCATTTTTGATGACATTTCTAGCAATGTACTAGTTATGTTCTAGTTATGTACAGTATTATTTATAATCTTCTTTCAGGGAAGGTAAACAATCTTTAATTTATTCATTTTGCCAAATATTTCAGTGTCACGTATTCTAAGGCTCGTGGGCTGGAGCAAAAGGTGGGGGGGGGCGCTCCATTTAGTCTGTATCCATCTGCCGTATTTATAGAGGAAAATGCAACATTTAAACACAGGATCTGCAATTATTTACATTTTGAAGGCATGTCTAGCCAAAGAATGCATAATATTTTCATATTATTTTTTAAGGAAGTGTGAACAATATCTTGTTTACTAGCCCCAATATCTATCACAGACAGAGAGATAGATAGATAGATAGATAGATAGATAGATAGATAGATAGATAGATAGATAGATAGATAGATAGATAGATAGATAGATAGATAGATAGATAGATAGATAGATAGATAGATAGATAGATAGATAGATAGATAGATAGATAGATAGATAGATAGAACAATTTTAATTGCCCTGAAGAAGGTGTTTCCTAATAATCCAGTAATGTCAGTAGTAAGACAGTTCTTATCTGTGACTCCATTCATTTGGCTGTCTGTTGGCTCTAGAGCTGAATGGCAGAGCGCCACATTTATTAGAGTGCCATGCTAATCAAAGGTATCCGTCATGAGAGATGCACCTCAGTTTATAAGATCAGGACACAGGCAGAGCTCTCATTCGTCACTGCTTGGATTTATATCCAATAAGAATTCAATTGCTCGGCATAAATGCATCGTTTGATGTATGGTGGTTTGTGTCTATAAATGTGAGAGAAAAATAATAAGAGGAGGGGGAGGAGATGATTCACTCAAAGGAAGCTCAGTAGTGGTAGAACACAACCTCCTCTTACTCCTCTCTGTTTCTGAAACACGCACCTCACACTTAAAGCAATCCACTGTGTACACGAGAGCTGCCCACTTAAAGTACATTTAAAAGGCCACTTAATCTCATAGTTGGGTTAAATTAAAGTGAGATTTACAAAACTAAACCATGGGAAATTACCATTGAAAATTGTGAACATAAACTGAATTAATGGGTAAAGAATAAGTAAAAGTGACAATACTACTCATGTGCATGCGCTTACACTGGTTATCAGGTATATTTCAAAACAGTCACGAACGAAGTAAGTGTGTGAGAGTGATTGTTTTTATTGAAATGAACAATCAAACTTGCTTAGTCATTAAAATGTAAAATGTATTAATTGATACATTAATATGAAATATCACGTCTCTTTTAGAGCCTAAAATAAAGTATTTCATCATGAAAAAACGTATTTATTTACACATTTATTTAAATGCCATACTATGTCACACCAAACTGTGTGAAAATTGGGTAAACATTGTGGATTTACGATTCTTGATTTAGCTTCCTTGGTACAAATAAATGCATTGGGAGTGCAGGAGAGCCACACTGGCAGTGTCCTTTCTTTGGTGCGTCTTTGTCAGCCTAAAGCAGAAAAAGACCCAGCCAATGAGGCGTCTGGTATATTTGTTATTGTGTGTGAACGTGGAAAGGTGGAGTGATATTTCAGTTGGTTATACTTACGCTGTCTGTAGTGCAGCAGCGCAAGTGCCTCTCTTTATAACTCTATGGTCGCTTACGTTGAGCCCAAATAAGCTTCGCTTTCAGAAACAAGCCCAAAAGAAACGCAACCAGCCACTCACAGAATTTACAAGCGACTTTAGAAGAAAAAAAAGCCCAAAGTCACTTATAATAAGCAGACTTGGCAACAGTGACCCAAAGAGCCTGCCTTATATTACCAAACTGTGGAGTCCATGTGCAATTGTCACTGCTCTCCATATAATCCATTGGTGTTTTTATGTGTAAGACTCCATTCTACTCTGCATACCTAGAACCAGAAATAAACACAGAATAAATCAAGATTAAAAACAAATTTGTTTAGGATTGTCTTTGACTGTTCTAGTTAAACTGTTAACTGAAACAGCATTAGATAAAGATTGTAGTCCAACAGTTTTTTTATATGGTAATATTTGCTTAATTAATATTTGCTCCATTTCCCATGTTTTATTTTGTTTCAATTTTTCTACATTTTATTCTATTCAACTTTCTTTTACTCTGTTTTAATCATGTAAAGCACTTTGTGTTGTCCTTGTACTGAAATGTACTATACAAATAAAATTGCCGTGCCTTGCCTTGCCTTCCTCTGTCATTTTGAATCTTAATAAATGATATGCTCACAATTCACATTTAGGAAAATTATGACACATTTTAGAGGCAAGTCATTTATCCACTTAGTCATTTGTGGCTTTTTTTTTCAATATTTTTGCTTATATTTATACTTTCAAAAACATCCACTACTTAGTTATTTCTATAGAAATCTGTAGATGAAGTTAAAGAAGCACTTGTTGGTGTTCATTTAACTGAGGTCAGACTATTAAGTATCAGGGTGTGTGTGTGTGTGTGGGCGGGCATGACTTATACATCATCCAAGGACAGTGTGATGGGGTGTCATCGTTATGACTGCAACTGAAAGTAAAATGAACCCCAGACGCACAGTCAGACTAATGAATCCAGCTTTCTACACTAAAATGGTGATTTCTACTTTTGTCCTTAAACTGTTAGATTGGCACCTTGAATTAGGATTCCTCTTCACAGCTCGGCCCTCTTTTCTCATCTATTTGATTGCAACTGTAGAAAAGTTTTAAGATAGTGTGGGGAAAAAAAGAGCCAGCCCTACTCTCCACCATTCTACTCATCTATAATCAGCGGGATGGAGAAAAATGCCTCAGGTGTACAGTCCACTCCACACTTACTAGCAACCCTGGTAAAGATGTGAAAAAAAACATAAAGTAAATATACCTTTTATGGCAGAAGCATTATCTAATTGTTGGGCTTTTGGAAAGATGTATTCTTTAATATTTTTTGTATACATCTGTTTATCGGGGAAAACATTCAGCCTTAAAAAAAAAAGTTGAATATATGTCAAAAGCTCCACTTACTGATGTCCTTAATTCTTTAATAAAAAAAAGGTAGCAACAATGTTTCCTTTTATGATTTCTTTTTTTCAAATTGATCAGAGTGTCAAACAACTTTTGATTTTCAAGCCATGACTTAAATGATGCGATTGATTTAAGTAAATGCAAGGCAAGTTTATTTATAAAGCACTTTTCAGAAATAAGACGATTCAAAGAGCAGTAAAGCAGATGATGGTTGTTTGGGTGCCTTCCAACCAATGCCTACACTCCTCCAAGGCGACCTCGATGGCCAAAAGTTCCTGGTCGCCAACGTCATAATTCCTCCCTTGATCGGCGGAGATGGGAAAACACCGGCTGCCGGGTTCCGCCTGTTGCACCCTGCTGGAGAACGGCAGGAAGAACTACCACACACCTCTGCTGTCCTAAACCACATTGCTGACAGTTAGTCGCTGGAACTTTCCCCCCGATTTACAATCATAACACTATGTAAAAATATGAAAACTGGAAATCAAAGCATACTTGAAGACCTCAGTTTATTTTGTGAAGAAGATGGTAAGAGAGGTTAAAAAAAATCATCTAGAAAACTTGTTGATAGAAAACTGTAAAAAAAAGAGCAACATCTTGGGGTCTCTGAGTCTTCATAACAGCCAGTTAAAAGCTATCTGCATGCAAACCTCCTGTGTGCATGAAGATAGCAAAGCATGCCATGAAAAAGCCTGTTCTGTTCTACTATCACAATCAATAACATGTGGAGTTTCCAAATGTCACCAGGCCTTTAACTGGAACGGTGTGCTTTGGTCAGATTAGAATAAGAGTTTAACCTTTTTAGCTCCAAACACTCTTTAAACAAAGAATGTGTATGTAGAAAACAACATTTGCCAAATGTTTGGCGTGGTGAAGGATCCGTAACGCGGATCTGTTTCTTTTCTGAAGGCCCTGGGAATGTTGATAGAGTGCATCATGACCTATTTGAAACACAAAAAATGGGTTGTCACTGGGCCTTTTTTTTTTTTGCAGCATCATGATCCAAAATATGTCCCCAAATAAACACAGAAATGGATCACAACAAATTAATATTTCATTGAGATACCTACACTGTAGTATGAGATGCTTATTCTGTCATTTAGGTGAAATAGTATTGTACTTCAACTTTATTTAATAACATTACTTTTAATGATTGTTTGTCTCTTATTTGGTGACATGAACACAACAATGCTACATCAGCAGGTATATAATTTGATTTTTATGACATTTAATCCCATTATGCACAAACAAATTCTGACTCCAACCTCAACATATTATCCAGATATTGTGAGTATGTTGAAGCTAAAAACAGCCCAGAGACAGTCTCATGTGGTTACATGATACAACAGGATCTGAGCCAAATAACACAACACACTCATTAGGCTACTGATGTTCTTAACATGCAGCTCAGACAATGGCAAATTTGTGAAAAACACAGGAAATTGTTGCAGTAGCCTAGTGGTATCCTACATATGAGATTTTTGTGGAATGCTGGGTATATTTTAATGCTTAACAGCATATGGTAAAGGGATTGAATACGTTTCCTTTATAGTGAAATTAGATCTTAGTAGATGATGATATTAAAGCATGCATGTCACAAAAAGCAGAGAGTTTTTGCTTCAGCTAGCATTCCTGCTATTTTTGCTTCCTCACAGTTTCAATCATTTTATTCTTGTATGCTTAAAAGTAAACGGGATGCAATGTGTCCCCAAGATGATCTGATTATAAACGGCAATGTTCTGAGAGCAAGATCCTTGGCATTGAATGCAGATCTCTGACCATCAGAGATTCAAAACATATTATTTCTTTGTGGCAAAATAAATGCATTAATCAAATGGGATTTATTAAAAAAAAAAACATTTTGTAAATGGTTTCAATACATTGTCAGTATTTCTAAACAGGCATCAGTCAGGCCACCTGCCGTTTATATCCAGTACATATGTTTTGCACAAACATCTCACCCAAATTATCTTGCCACAAATTAACCTTCACTGGTGCTCTGGCTTCATTTTTACACCTCACATACGTAACTACCAGAGGAAATATATTCATTGAGGGTCCTGGCGCAAAATCTCCTACGATGACAACAGGCCAGTTTGGTCTCTCTGGTCTTCTCACTCCCTATGCAGTGACATCAAGACCAACTCTGGATCTCCAGAGATGGGCATCAACAAAATAAATTTACTTGAGTGCTGTACTCGAAGACTAACTAAACCACATGTCAACTTTATTTTGCAGATAAACTGTATGAATAGGACCTCAAGAGTACTAATGTTACTTTGTAAATTTTGAAATTTTTGTGTGAACTTATTTGATTCTGCAATATCGGGCCAAAAACCATCTTAGCGCTGACCTCTGTGGGTTGAAACATGACTGCTAGTGAATTTTACAACTGGTTAAAATGGTACAGCTTGGTACATGTCTACGTCACAGCCCCACATTCAGATAAAAAGCCATCTCACTCAGACAGATGGCCCCCGAGTCAGGAGCTATAAGCATTGAGAGCATTGATTAATAGTGTTTAGCGTTTGTTACTCCTTTAGCTGAGTCAGCGTCTTGAGCCAGCACTTCAAACCGATAAGGCTCAGGCCTGCTGGGGTCCACAAAGCCTCACCCAACTTCCGGTGACTAGGGGGGTGAAAACTGCTCCACTACAAAAGAACAATCCATGGCAAAACCACAGATGTCACCCTGGTCGCTCTATGTTTCAATATGTCAACTAAAAATTGCTCTCTCTTCCTCTCGACATATATTCAACTTTTTTTTTAAAAGGCTTGATGTTTCCCCACATGTATTCCAGCCATTACTGCAACATTTTCATGAACTTTTTTAAAGCTGAAATGTTCCCCATCCGTCAGGAGACATCCACTTTGCAATCCACCTCCTCTGGTCTTCCTGAAGTTTCCTCCCATGACCCCTCCGTTTTATACCTTTATCCAGCTTTAAACTCTCTCCTGTTTCAGAAAGTTTCGGTCTCAGCCTGAAATCTTAACCCTCCATCTGTATCACCTTGATCCACTTCCTACACACCTAGTTAAAGCTTGTCTGCTTTCCCTGTTCTTTTTTTATTAACTAAAATACTTCACTTATCTTGTCACTGGTTTTTTCTCACCCCCACTTAAAACTGTTTCATAACTCCCATTCTTAGAAAACAGGTGTTCATTCTAATAACTTCAACAAGTTATTAAAATGAGAATTTCTAACCTTCCTTTCAGATTCAAAATACTTCAGAAATAGCTGCTCACATTAACATTCACTTTTCCCTTAAAAATGTTTTTGGAGAAATTCAGTCTGGTTTCCGTGACCCACACAGCTCTGAGCAAGCTTCAGTTAAAATCACTAACAACCTCCTAATTGTTGCCGACTTTGGACTTTCAGCACCACTCATACTCCTTGACCTTGTCATGGCATTTGACACCATTTTTCATCACATCCTCCTTGAAAGCTTTTCATTCATCTGCTTTTCTGGCACCTCTTTGAATTAGTTTGGATCTGACCCCCCGATCATCAACAGTTTGTTTAACTTGAGCTCTAATCACCGTCATTACAGGAGTACCTCTGGGTTCTGATCTTAATCCTTTGCTGTTTTTCCTCTTTTCTTCTACCACTCGATCTCATTCTCAGAAAATTTGGCATTCACTTTCACTGCTATTTGAATGACATCCAGCTCTACATCTCCACTAAGCCCAACACATCCGTCCACAACCCTTCCTTTCAGATTGCGTATGTAATGTAAAGCATGGGTTAGCCAAAACCGCCTCACACTGATTTGCAAGAAAACAGAATTTCTCCTTGTTGGTACTAAGTCCACTTTTACCAAATGTAACAGGTTCCATTTATAGTTGATGATTCCTCAGTGTCTCCCTCCCCCTCAAGCTAAGAGTCAGGGTGGGATTCTTGACAGCACGTTATCTTTTGAATCTCATGTCAATAGCATTACTCTGTCTGTATATTTCTACCTTCGGAACATCAACTGTCTCCGTCCATCACTTACTCCCACCAGCACAGCCATCCAGTTAATGCAATTAACTGATTACTGTAACGCCCTTCTTTCAGGCCTTTCTCTCAAAATCACTCATAACCTTCAACTTGTCTGCTCAGAACATCACTAGAACGCCCTCCATTGAACACGTCACTCCTATCCATAAATATCTTCTCTGGTTACCCATCAAATATCCAGCTTTTGACTACCAGGTTCTTCTCCCGACCTTCAAAAGTCTCAATAACTTGGCACCTCACTACTTCACGCATGCTCTTTGTCACTACGCACTCTCCCAAACTCCTTGCTCGTCCTTGTCTTTCCTTCTTGTTACATCTTCTGACCCTTTGTCAGCCACTGGGTCCAGAGCCGCCGCCCCACCCCTCCCATGAAACACGAACATGAGAACATGAAACAAGCTGTTTTAGATAAACAAGAAGATGGTAATACTGTTAAATCAAAATTGATTTAAGATAACTTCTATTAATGAGTAGAAGCAAATTCTAGGCTGCTTTATTCTCACTTCCCCTGCATTCGTGTAGGATTTACAGAAGAATAACTTGGTTTGGTTTAACAAAGCGTAGTTGTTGGGTTTGAGAGAATCTAAACTTTCAGGCAACCTGCGGCGGTTAACGTTTAGCCAACATGCTGGAAAATTATTTTGTTAGACGAAGTTATGCTGACTTTATCTCACAATCAGTCTTCCCAGCCTATTTATTCGAGAACTGTTGGGTTTTCTTTCTTCCTTCCTTCCCTTTGGTAGTATTTTGTTCTGCATTTCTTTTTACAAAAGTTCAACAAAATGAACTGAACACAGTAAAGTCTGCCTACTTTCACAAATATCTTGATTCAACAGTGGGCATGGGGGGAGTTTGATTACTTCCCTCTTGTAACATGTAAATCTTGTCAGAGATTTTGTGTCAGAACAGGGCTGCAAAAACCACAGAATGGACCCAGAAGCAGCAGGTGTACTTCATCACAAAGCCAAACACAGATGGTAATATTTCCTCCGCACCGCCAGTGCGGTTTCGGGATATATTTGTCTTCACAGAGTCACTGCATGTATTTCTGTGGCAAACACTGTGGTGCGTTTTTTTTTTTTTTTTTTTTTTTCGAGTGAGACAAGTAGGAGGAAACTTGTGTGTTCAATGTGTTCTGCTTGTGGCTATTTTTAACAGCAGCTCCCTGTGTGAATGTAGGGAGTCAGGTGAAATCCTGCACAGTCTTACTCTGCCTTTGTGTTGCTTTCTATCAAACACAAAAGGGACAGAAGATGTGAAGAAATAGAGATTCATATCAATTGTGGTTGTAATACCATTTGCAATACACAACCTACGAAGGGCATTGTTCATGAATGTTGGATTGTTCAGTTTTCCTCATATGATGCAGCACAACTCCCTCAGGTCACAGTATAGTGTCGTTATGCCAGGGCTATTTTTATGCTGATTGTGAGGAAAGCAGGGACAGAGGACTGGGAGAGGGTGAAATATTGTAATTTTTAACACAGTTTTCCTATTATTGAATTTGTTAACAGTAGTTAGGTTTACCCGGAGAAAAGTAATTGGAATAAAGGCCGGATTGGAATAAAAAAATTATCATGCAAACAAGCCAACCTGAATATTGTGATCGGAGGTCAATTAGAATGAAATTGATCAAGTTATTCTGAATGTGGCAAACTGACCCGAGTGCGCATGTGCGCCTGAGGTGAACGTGATGAATTTCAACGTTGTTGAGTGGCGGAAATAGATCAGGAAGCAACACTGTCTGTGTTCCCGATATAACCTTTCTATTTGAAACATTAAAGGAGATCAAAATTGCTATTTATTCAGTAGTGCTTGAACCGTAATTAGAACTTTGTGCAAGTCCACCCTGGGTGCTTGGAAGACAAACAAACTTATACAATACTCCTTTGTTTATTATTTTATGTTGTTTAGCAAATATTGAAGTTCTTCTTCTTCTTCTGTGTTTTGTTAGGAGAAATTTGATGAATACACATGTCAGAGTGGTTCTATTCAGAACAGACAGGTGCATTTATACACACATTCTGATCGGACTAATTGATTGTGTGACCATTTAAACGGTACAATCCGATTATTTTTGTTGTTTAATCCGAATGTATTTCAATCTGATGGTGAAATTCTGTGCATGTAAACAAAGCTTGTGACGTTTCAATGTTCTATGCTGTATACCATTAATCAAAAAAGCAATGGCTTATTTTGCCTTTTTCTACAATTTAAATATATAACATGTCCACGCAGTCAAGTTATGCAAGATTGGTTTATCTTTATTTGTGCACAAATAATTTTTTCAAGAACTCATTTCACCTTAGGCTCTCAACAGTTAGTAAAGTTTGATGTACAACCATTTAAATCCATCAGTCTCATACTAGAGTGAATGAATGGACTCTGTGATAGACTGGACACTCATTGAGGAAATGCAATGCTTAAAAGTGCAATGGGCATTGGGGGGTATGTATGCAGACAGATGCAACATAGGAGCAGCACAAGGTCTAATAGCTTAATAGCGCTTGCTGGACTGCACAACAAACAGGAGAAGGGGTTCTGTTGGGAAAAAAAAGACAAGCCCAAATTAGCGACTTCACGGTCAAAAGCAAGCCCAAAACAGCGTCTCAAAAAATCTACAAGCAACTGTTACAAGCGGAGTTGGCAGCACTGCTTCTGTTACACAGCCGCTGACATACACAATAAGCAACGCGTTCCCTTCATATTCAGGAGGTGTCTGTAATATTCAGCAAAATTTTAGGCTTTGGTTATTCCGTGTAAATTTGCCACATTAATAGCAGACATAAGGGGGTATAACGAGAAGCCAACGTTACATGTCAGGTTCCATATTGTTGTTTTAAAAATGCATTAATAGAAAACAGTTAAACAAGATATCAATTGTTTTTTTTTTCCTTTTTGTTTATTTTGTTTGGTTGGAATTATTGTTAATACAGGACTTCAAGTAATTATTGGAATGTGTTTAAGATATTTCCAGTTTGTGTCAGTGTGTAAATGTATTGTTTTGTTTGCTCTTTGTCTAGTGTAAATAGTACTGTATTTTCCGTTTTTATTTGATGCAACCCTAATAATAGTTTTTCCAAATTTAGGTTTATTTGTATTTAAGCTTGTCATGGTTTTCAGGTGACGAGCCCACATGCAGATACGATCGGGAGGCAATGCACAGTTTAAAGATGTTTATTTTAGAAAACAGGCAGATCTACGGACGGAACTACGGGTGAGTCGGCTGGGTCAGAACGTCACGGCTGGAGAGTCTGTAAGAAAGAGGAAGTAAGAAACTCTGAAAGTAGAACCAGGAGAATTGCTAGAAGTGCGCTGCTTACCATTGAGCTGGGCGGACCTAACCGGGAAGAAGTAGCGTCGGGAGTACTCTATGATTCTACTCAGCTGGAGATAGGCGGCTGGTGGCTGAGGACGGCTGATGTAACTGGCGAGGGATCCTGAGCGAACCTCGTCGGCAACGGTTGACAGATGGATTGACCAGAGTGAATGCAGAACCAGCAGAAACCGGGAGAGGGGATCTCAGGCCTCGCTGGGTAACATCCAGGAAGTATGAGGGGAGCGCCAGAGCAAAATCTGAGCAGGCGGTTCTGCTGGTCTGTTTCTTCGGAACGAGACGTCAAGACGGGTGAGTGCATCCAAGCACCAAAATCTGAGGCAAAACAGAGATCCAAAAATTAGTCAAAAAACGAAGAGCAAAAACTCACAAGCTGGTTTCCGAGAGTAGGGACAGAGGCCACGTCGTACCACGACTGGTTAAGGCTCTGGCGTCTTCCATCTGTCAGCGCTCTGCTTAAGAAGCCAGAGGAAGCCGCCTGCAACGAGCTGCAGGTGTGGGCCACGCCTCCTCAGCCAACCAGACACACCTGAGGAATAGAGTTAGAGTAGAGCAGCACAGAGAATCCTGACACTACCCCCCCCCTCAACGGCCGCCTCCTGGCGGCCCAGACGAAGAGGTGCTGGGCTGAGTAGCCCAAAAATCTAAAATCAAGTCCTTATTCAAGATAGTAGCTGCGGAAACCCACGAGCGCTCCTCAGAGCTACAACCCTCCCAGTCGACGAGGTATTGGTGACCCCTACCTCGCCGACGGGCATCCACAACCCTGAGAACCCGAGGGTTCTGACTGTCCTGGGAGGGTGGAGGGGGTCCGGAAGGAGGGCACAAGTTGCTGTCCAAAACGGGCTTGATCTGGGACACATGAAAGGTAGGGTGTACTCGGGAGTGAGGGGGCAAACGTAAACGGACGGTGCTCGGGTTAATCACTGTCTCTATCTCATAGGGACCAGTGAACCGGGGAGCAAGCTTCTTAGCGGATGGGTTGGACAAAACGTCTCTGGAGGATAACCAAACCTTCTGACCGGGGCGATACTGAGGAGCTGGTCGGCGGTGCTGGTCGGCAAACCTCTTGCTCCGCTCTGCGGTGCGAGTGAGGGCAGTGATAGTTGTTCTCCAGATGTCCTGGCAGCGAGCAATGTAGTCGTTTACGGAGGTGAAGGGAATCCTGAGTTCATCTGTGGGTAGAAGTGGAGGCTGATATCCTAAAGCAACTTCAAAAGGTGAACGTCCAGTAGCTGAGGTGATGTGTGAGTTAAGGGCATACTCCACCCAGGGCAAAAACTTGTTCCAGTCAGAGGGTGAAGATGACGTAAGGCAGCGGAGAGTAGTTTCTAGTTGCTGGTTCATGCGTTCAGTTTGGCCATTTGTCTGAGGATGATATCCAGAGGTGAGTGTATAACGGGCACCCAGAGCAGAGCAAAAGTGCCGCCAGACCTGGGAGATAAACTGAGGACCCCGGTCAGAGAGGATGTCAACTGGGATGCCGTGAAGTCTGAACACATGTTTGATAAGGAGCTGGGCTGTCTGGAGGGCGTTGGGTAATTTGCGGATGGGAATAAGATGACAGGACTTAGAAAACCGATCAACTACCGTCAAGATAGTTGACATACCTTGGGACAAGGGGAGACCGGTAACGAAATCAATCGCAATGTGGGACCATGGACGTCTGGGGATGGGAAGAGGATTTAACAAACCGGAAGGTGGCTGAGTAGAAGACTTATTCTGGGCGCAAACGGGACAGGCTAGAACATATTCTCTAACATCCTTAGTCCATGAAGGCCACCAGAAACGCCGGGAGACCTGGGACTGGGTTCTAAAAATGCCCGGATGGGCGGAAAACTTCGTGTCATGACTCCAGCGTAGAACCTCAGGACGAACAGACTGGGGAACGTACTTAAGTCCAGGTGGCCCTGTACCTGGGTCCGGGTCTAAAAGTTGGGCCTGTCTGATTCTGTCCTCCAGATCCCAATGCAGCGCTCCAACAGTACAAGTGGGAGGAAGAATCGGTTCCGGCTCCCTCTCTTGTTCAAAAGAGGTAAACAGACGGGACAGTGCATCAGGCTTGACATTTCTGGAGCCGGGTCTGTAGGTGATGGTGAGGTTAAATCGAGAGAAAAACAAAGACCAACGGGCCTGTCTTGAGTTGAGTCGACGGGCTGACTGCAGATAGGAGAGGTTCTTGTGATCTGTCCATATTATGATGGGCTGCTCGGATCCCTCTAACCAGTGCCGCCACTCCTCCAACGCTAGTTTAATAGCTAGTAGCTCACGATCACCTACATCATAGTTCTGCTCTGCCGGGGATAAACGACGGGAGAAGAACGCACAAGGGTGTAACTTACAGTCAACCTCAGACTGTTGGGACAAAACCGCTCCCACCCCGGTATTAGAGGCATCGATCTCTAGAATAAACTGTTTGGCTGGATCGGGGTGAACTAGTATGGGAGCCTGGGAAAAACGAGACTTAAGTCTACTAAAAGCCTCCTCGGCCTCTGGACTCAGACATAAGGAACCTTGGGGGAAGTGAGAGCATGTAAAGGAGAAGCTACCTGACTATAGTTCCTGATAAAGCGCCGATAGAAGTTAGCGAAACCAAGAAAGCGTTGGAGCTGTTTGCGCGACTCAGGAACAGGCCATTCCACTACTGCCCTTATCTTTTCTGGATCAGACTTCACCTGTCCGCCCTCTAAAACAAGACCAAGAAAGGAAACAGAAGACTGGTGAAAATCACATTTCTCGGCCTTAACAAATAAGCGATTTTCTAATCGCTGGAGAACAAGACGGACGTGTTGTTTATGTTGTTCTAGGTCACGAGAGTAAATCAGGATATCGTCTAGATAGACGAAAACAAAAACATTCAAAAAATCCCGAAGGACATCGTTCACCAGTGCTTGAAAAACTGCCGGAGCATTGCACAAACCAAAAGGCATGACTAAGTACTCAAAGTGACCTAGCGGGGTCTTAAAGGCCGTTTTCCACTCATCCCCCTGTCTCACCCGAACCAAATGATAAGCGTTGCGCAGATCAAGTTTAGTAAAGATCTTGGCATTCTGGACTGGCTCGAGGGCTGAGGATAATAGAGGGAGCGGGGTACTTATTCTTAACGGTTATTTGGTTAAGCCCTCGATAATCGATACAGGGTCGAAGGGTTCCATCCTTCTTACCGACAAAAAAGAAGCCGGCGCCCAATGGGGAGGATGAAGGACGGATTAACCCAGTAGCTAGAGATTCCCCTATATACTTCTCGAGCGCTTGACGTTCTGACCTGGAGATGTTGTAGAGCCGACTCACCGGTAGTGGAGCCCCAGGCAATAGGTCAATAGCGCAATCGTAAGGGCGATGTGGGGGAAGTGAACAAGCCTGAGTCTTACTGAATACCCTCCGAAGATCGTGGTATTCTTCCGGAACTAGCGAGAGGTCAATAACGTCCCCAGATTCTGTCTCAGAGGAAGGGGTAACTGATACAGGGCGAGCGGACTGTAAACAACGAGAATGACAAGCTGGAGACCAAGATTCTAGTCGGGACTCGGCCCAGTTAAACTGCGGGCTGTGGACACTTAACCAGGCTAAACCCAAAACAACGGGTGAACGCTTTACAGGGAAAACGAAAAACGAAAGTTGTTCCCGGTGGTTACCAGAAACTATCACTACTAGTGGTCGAGTGCGATGGGTGATTAAAGTTAAACTCTGCCCATCTAAAGACGACACCCGGAGAGGCTCGGGTAAAGGTTCGACCGGCACACGAAGCTGATCCACTATGGTTTGGTCAATTAAGTTGAAATCCGAACCGGAATCAACTAGAGCCGAGACATCGAAAATATCCTGATCAAACATTAACGTAACTGGCAAATATAAGCGAGAAAGAGATGGCGCCTTAGTGACTACTCGGGGGCTAGAACTACTATCGTCCACCGTTCTCCCCGTTACGAACGGCGGACTGGGTCTTTTGGCCGAACCGGACAATCTCTTAGGAAATGACCTTCCCCTCCACAGTATAGGCATAAGTTGCCCGAGAAGCGCTGTTGACGCTCCTTATTAGTTAAACCAACCTGGCCCAACTGCATGGGTTCGGGAGGTGGTGGAGTGGACCGAGGTTCCCTATGGGTGAGCGTGGAAGAGGTGGATGATCGCAAGACTTGGTTCGGTCTAACTCGGCTCCGACTACGTAGCCGGGAATCCAAACGGATAGCTAACGCCACAAAATCCTCAAAATCCCCGGGTTCCTCAACCCGGGCTAATTCATCCTTAAGGGATTCATCAAGAGCCTGAAAAAATACTGCCTTTAACGGTCTTGGTTGCCAATCCGCCGCAGCGGCAACCGTACGAAACTCCACAGAGAAGTCTGATACGCGTCGACCGTGCTGCTTTAACGAGAGGAGATGACGAGACTGGTGAGCCGAATCTAACTCGGGTGAAAAAATAGTTTTAAATTCGGTAACGAAGTCCTGAAAAGTAACCCCGAATGACTGACAATCAGGGAATCGAGCCTCAGCCCATCTAAGTGCCTTACCTGTTAGTAGTCGTAATACATAAGATATCTTAACCTCATCTGAGGCGAATGTCTGAGGGGATCGGTTAAACACCAGTTTACACTGAAAAAGGAAACCTCCGCAACTCCCATGGTCACCAGAGAATTTATCCGGACTAGGTGACGCGCCCTCAAGTGGCGAAGCCCAAAGCTGATTATCAGTGCTCGGAGCGACGGGAGGCGGGGTGCTAAGGTTTTGAGTGACAGGCGACGTCATCGCGGAAGTGACTGTGTCCATGAGCTGGCTAAACTGAGCGGCTAATCTATGAAGCTGTTCCTGTGTTGAATTGACGGCTAAACCAAGCGACTGCATCTGCTCTTGCTGTGCGGCTAACTGCCGCCCGAACGTATCCGCTGGACTTTGGTGGCCAGAGCCTTCTTCTGTCATGGTTTTCAGGTGACGAGCCCACATGCAGATACGATCGGGAGGCAATGCACAGTTTAAAGATGTTTATTTTAGAAAACAGGCAGATCTACGGACGGAACTACGGGTGAGTCGGCTGGGTCAGAACGTCACGGCTGGAGAGTCTGTAAGAAAGAGGAAGTAAGAAACTCTGAAAGTAGAACCAGGAGAATTGCTAGAAGTGCGCTGCTTACCATTGAGCTGGGCGGACCTAACCGGGAAGAAGTAGCGTCGGGAGTACTCTATGATTCTACTCAGCTGGAGATAGGCGGCTGGTGGCTGAGGACGGCTGATGTAACTGGCGAGGGATCCTGAGCGAACCTCGTCGGCAACGGTTGACAGATGGATTGACCAGAGTGAATGCAGAACCAGCAGAAACCGGGAGAGGGGATCTCAGGCCTCGCTGGGTAACATCCAGGAAGTATGAGGGGAGCGCCAGAGCAAAATCTGAGCAGGCGGTTCTGCTGGTCTGTTTCTTCGGAACGAGACGTCAAGACGGGTGAGTGCATCCAAGCACCAAAATCTGAGGCAAAACAGAGATCCAAAAATTAGTCAAAAAACGAAGAGCAAAAACTCACAAGCTGGTTTCCGAGAGTAGGGACAGAGGCCACGTCGTACCACGACTGGTTAAGGCTCTGGCGTCTTCCATCTGTCAGCGCTCTGCTTAAGAAGCCAGAGGAAGCCGCCTGCAACGAGCTGCAGGTGTGGGCCACGCCTCCTCAGCCAACCAGACACACCTGAGGAATAGAGTTAGAGTAGAGCAGCACAGAGAATCCTGACAAAGCTGTTTGTCATTTGTTGTTCATTGTTGGGTGTTAGTGGTTGTGTTTGGTTACACTACTGGCTCCAAAAAAAAAAAAAAAAAAAAAAAACTTCCACTGATGTCACATTGCTTTGTTTTTTTTGACTGCCGTTTGGGTCCCACTTCCACTTCGACCAATTTCACAAGCACGTGAGAGGGGGTAATGTTCAGAACAACACACAACCCTGTTGTGTGTTGTTCTGAAGTGAAACACTAGGTGTCAATATTTCTGATTGCTACTTTAAATCTGATGCATTCAGAACACAAGACACTTATAACATTTTGAAAGAATACCACATTCCCTCCAGAGTATGCTTGCTTTTTCAGGAAACATATCTTACCTGTAGGTATATTCTAGCATATTTCATATCAATTGTGTCTCAAAAAGAATAAAATATATTTTTTTAATTTCACTTTGTAAAGTATGAGGCAGGTGGAGTAATACTAAACAAAGACCATTCTAGACAGACAGAACAAAAACAGACAACCTGTTGAGCAAAGATTACACATCTCTAACTGTGTTTTTTTTAAACATTTGTAATCAAAACCAGATTTGATTAGTCTATATCAAGTGCATTACGCACTTGCCTGAGCCTACACTAAAAATTTAGATAAGCAATTTTTGCATTTTATTTGTGAAAGATATGATGCTTTAAGTAAATAATGTGTATCTGATGCCATAAAATTAGTTAATATAATATCCAGCAAGTGTAATGATCTTGGCACTGGTGCTGGTCTGATCCTGAACTCAGCACACCTGCTCCACTACACCCTGCATGCAATCATCCTTCACCAGGTTCACCTGTTCTCAACAGCATAAAATCTGCCAACAGACCTGCCACCAGTGCCAGATTGTCTTTCTAGCCATCCCGGTAAGACCTATCCAGCATTCTTTGAACTTTAATCTGCCTGCCTGTTTCCCGACCTGTGTTCTGCCTTCTGTTACCGAGTCTGCCTGATCCTCTTCTGACACTGCCTGCCTGGAATTCGGACCCCATTCTGACTCTGACTGCCCTTCTGGAAACCGGATCGGATCTGCCTCTGGACCCCTGTCTCTGCCAAGCCTGGACTGCCTGCCTGTGTGCCCGACCCTTTCTGCCCGTGAGTAACTGAGCCAGCCTAACCCCTGTGTACCTCTGCATCCAGCCTGTTATCGGACCCGGACCGGACCTTACCTTGCCCTTGGATTGCCCCTCTGTACCGCCGCTGGACCTCTGCCTTCTCGACTCCGACCTCGGACTGCCCTTGGACCACGAACCCGGAAAATCCCCACCATCTCTCGGACCGCTGCCTCCTACTCCGCTCTTCAGCTAAAGCCGGCGCTCAGCATTCCCTCTTAATAAGGTTAGTGATCTAGCTCTTGCACGGTGAAGTGCAGCTTCCACAGATCACTAACCTGTGTCTCTGTCCCCAGGGGTTTCCAGTCGTAGCGCGGGCGGAAGCGCTCCGAGTTGCCGTGCTCACGCTTGTAAATAAAACGTTACTTAAAACGTCACTGACTTGTCCTGGTTGAATCTTGGGTCCAGTTTCGGTTCGTGACAGTACAATCTGGCCAAGATATGGATTCCTCACCGGACGGTCAGTGGCGGGCAGGCGTTGAGAAATCAATTTCTATGTTGGAAGCTGGCGTGGCTGAGATTTTAGCCCATCTCCGCGACCAAGCTACCCCTCCCCCCGCCCCGACACTTCCGCAAGCGTCAGTCCCCGTCACCACGACGCGTGCGGTGACGTCAGCTCTTCCTGAGCCACGTCTCACCCCGCCCGAGTTATTCAGGGGCGATCCCGATCAATGCCGGGCGTTTCTTACCCAGTGTGAGATTCATTTTGAATTACAGCCGTCCTCTTACCCTACTGATCGGTCCAAGGTCGCCTACGTTATTTCTCTGCTGGCTGGCAAGGCTAAGTTATGGGGAACTTCCGAGTGGCAGAATGACTCTCCCATCTGCCACTCGTATTATGGCTTCTCCCGTGAGTTAACCAGGGTTTTCAGTCCGGTGCTACCCTGCCGGGAGTCCACTAGGGGGCTCTTATCCATCAGGCAGGGTGACAAGTCTGTCTCTGAATACATTGTTGATTTTCACTTGTTGGCAGCAGAGAGTACTTGGAACGAACCTGCCCTAATGGATGTCTTTATTACTGGACTGAATGACAGAATAAAAGATGAACTTGCCACCCGGGATTTTCCTAAGACTCTAAAACAGCTAGAAGAGCTCGCTACCAGAATTGACCTTCGCCTGATGGAACGACGACGGGAGCGCCGCCTGAGGTCCCCACTCCACACCAGGTCGTTCTCATCTGCCCCAGCTGCTCCGTCACCCCCCCGCAGCATGGCTGATCCCGAACCTATGCAGTTAGGAAGATCTAGCCTAACAAAGGAGGAGCGTCAGCGCAGGCAGCAATTAAATCTGTGCCTCTACTGTGGGGGCGATGGACATTGTGTCAGATCCTGTCCAGTAAAAGGGCAGGCTCAGTAGAGGGGGGGAGTTCTCTGCTGAGCCGCACAAGACTCTCCATCTCCTCAGACTTGTTGTTGCCCGCAACCATAACCTCAGCCGGTAAGACTCTTAACCTGTCCGTTTTTATTGATTCTGGGGCTGACACGGAGTTCATGGACGAGAGATTCGCCAGGAGGCATAACATCAGACTGCGCCCGGGTCCGACTCCTCACTCCGTCCTCGCCTTGGATGGTCACAAGTTGAACCACTCTCACCTCATCACGGAACCTGTGGAGCTGCTAGTTGGAGGTAACCATACTGAGAGACTGTCTTTTATGATTATTGACTCTCCACAGGTTCCTGTTGTCCTGGGTGCTACTTGGCTCAGGAGACATAACCCCCTCATTGATTGGCAGAGGGTGGAGGTAATGGGGTGGTCACCCTCCTGTTCTAAATCCTGTCTGCTCTCTGCTCAGCCTCCCCAGACCTCTGAGAACAAGGTGGAGGAGAGGTACCCAGACCTGTCTAAGGTTCCTCCTGAATACCATGACCTTAAGGAGGTCTTTAATAAGTCTAGAGCCACAAGCCTTCCTCCTCATCGTCCGTATGACTGTGGCATCGACTTATTACCCGGGACGACTCCCCCTAGGGGGCGGCTCTACTCACTGTCTGCTCCTGAGTCTCAAGCTATGCACAACTATATAACTGAGTCACTAAAGGCAGGCATAATTCGCCCCTCTTCCTCTCCTGCTGGAGCAGGCTTCTTCTTTGTGGGTAAGAAGGATGGTTCTCTCCGACCTTGTATTGATTATAGGGGTCTAAATGAGATTTCTGTGAAGAACCGTTACCCTATACCTCTGATGAACTCAGCGTTCGATCAGATCCGGGCGGCCAAAGTGTTCACTAAGCTGGACTTGCGTAATGCCTACCACCTGGTCAGAATAAGGGAGGGGGATGAGTGGAAGACCGCTTTCAACACCCCTACTGGCCATTATGAATATTTGGTCATGCCGTTCGGGCTTACCAATGCTCCAGCAGTGTTCCAGAACCTCGTAAATGAGGTTCTCAGAGACATGATTGGGCAATTTGTGTTTGTCTACCTGGATGACATTTTAATTTACTCTGAGAGCCTTTCAGCCCACACACAACATGTCCGTGCAGTCCTGCTTCGTCTCCTCCAGAACCAACTATTCGTGAAGGCGGAGAAGTGTGAGTTTCACGTCAGCTCTACTTCTTTCCTTGGATTCATGATTTCTCCAGGTCAAATGTCCATGGACCCAGCCAAGGTTCGAGCGGTCACCGAGTGGCCTGCCCCATCTGACAGGAAGCAGCTCCAGAGGTTTCTGGGGTTTGCAAACTTTTACAGGCGGTTCATCCGCAACTACAGCCAAGTTGCAGCTCCCCTTCATGCCCTAACGTCTTGTAAGGTTAAGTTTTTCTGGAATGTTCAAGCAGACAAGGCGTTCAGGCGTCTCAAGGCCTTGTTTACCTCTGCCCCCATTCTAATCTCCCCTGACCCAGAGAAGCAATTTATTGTGGAGGTTGACGCCTCAAGCTCTGGTGTCGGGGCTGTCCTCAGCCAGAAGGCCAGAGATGGCCGTGTTCACCCCTGTGCTTACTTTTCCAGGAAGCTATCCAGCGCTGAACAAAATTATGATGTGGGCAACCGAGAGCTGCTGGCTGTCAAGTTGGCATTGGAGGAATGGAGGCACTGGCTGGAGGGCTCCAGGCTCCCTTTTTTGGTGTGGACGGATCACAAGAACCTGGAGTACCTCAGGACAGCGAAGAGGCTCAACCCCAGACAAGCCAGGTGGGCCTTATTCTTTGGACGGTTCAAGTTCTCTCTGTCTTACAGGCCTGGGTCCAAGAACACTAAGCCAGATGCCCTTTCCAGAATGTTTGCGGCAGAGGAGAGTCTCAGTGAGACTAAGGATTTCATTCTGCCCGACACCGTGAGATGCGCCATCACAAGGCTCGACCTGGAGAGGGAGGTCAGGATGGCCCTGGATGGAGCCCAAATCCCAGTGGCCTGCCCCAAGGACAGGCTATTCGTCCCAGACCCACTGATCAGTAAGGTCCTTAATATCTGCCATTGTTCCCGCCTGTATTGTCATCCAGGGATCTCTAAGTCCATTAGAATCATCCGGTCCCAGTTTTGGTGGCCCACTTTGGCAAGGGATGTCAAGGAGTTTGTTGCAGCCTGCCCCCAATGTAACCAGGCCAAAGTCTCCCGACGACCCCCGTCCGGTCTGCTTCACCCACTTCCTGTGCCCTCTCGGCCCTGGTCCAGTCTATCCATGGATTTTGTAACAGGTCTGCCGGTCTCTGAGGGTCACTCGGTCATCCTCACCATAGTGGACCGATTTTCAAAGATGGTCCACTTGGTTCCTCTACCCAAGCTCCCCTCAGCCAAGGAGATGGGCACCATCTTAGCCAGGGAGGTTTTCCGTCTGCATGGTCTGCCGTCAGACATTGTGTCTGACCGAGGTCCCCAATTTGTGGCCCGTTACTGGCAGGAGTTCTGCTCTCTGTTGGGGATCTCAGTTAACCTGTCCTCTGGCTTCCACCCTCAGACTGACGGCCAAACTGAGAGGATTAACCAAGAGGTTGAGACCAAGCTTCGTCTCCTCTGTGAGTCTGATCCCACAAAATGGGCTAAGAACCTTCCTTGGGCAGAGCACGCTATAAACTGTACACCTTCCAGCTCCACCGGCCTCTCCCCCTTCTACGTGGTTTATGGGTTCCAGCCACCGGTATTCACCATTGAGGAGAGGGAGTCCAGGGTTCCATCTGCCCGTCTGTCCGCCTTGAGGTGTCAGCGTGCTTGGAGAAGGGCGAGGAGAGCCATTCTCCGCTCATCCCAGGTCCAGGCCCGGGCTGCAAATCGCCGGCGGGTTCCTGCCCCACATTACCAACCTGGTGAAAGGGTCTGGCTCTCCACAAGGGACCTACCATTAAAGGTTGACAGTAAGAAGCTGGCTCCTCGGTTTATTGGGCCCTTCCCCATCTCCAAGGTGGTGAATCCAGTGGCGGTCCGTCTCCGCCTGCCTCCATCGATGAAGATCCACCCCACCTTTCACGTGTCCCGGGTCAAGCCTGTCAAGACCTCAAGTCTTGTGCCCGCCTCCACACCCCCACCTCCCACCCGGCTTGTTGATGGTGCTCCAGCCTTTACTGTAAAACGCATTCTGAAATCCAGAAGATGGGGCAGGGGTGTACAGTACCTCATTGATTGGGAGGGGTATGGACCGGAGGAACGTCAGTGGGTTCCCTCACGGTTTGTCCTGGACAGGTCCCTCATCAGGGACTTCCACAGAGCCCATCCAGACCAGCCTAGGGCGTCTGGAATCCGCCCTTGAGGGGGGGGCTCTGTAATGATCTTGGCACTGGTGCTGGTCTGATCCTGAACTCAGCACACCTGCTCCACTACACCCTGCATGCAATCATCCTTCACCAGGTTCACCTGTTCTCAACAGCATAAAATCTGCCAACAGACCTGCCACCAGTGCCAGATTGTCTTTCTAGCCATCCCGGTAAGACCTATCCAGCATTCTTTGAACTTTAATCTGCCTGCCTGTTTCCCGACCTGTGTTCTGCCTTCTGTTACCGAGTCTGCCTGATCCTCTTCTGACACTGCCTGCCTGGAATTCGGACCCCATTCTGACTCTGACTGCCCTTCTGGAAACCGGATCGGATCTGCCTCTGGACCCCTGTCTCTGCCAAGCCTGGACTGCCTGCCTGTGTGCCCGACCCTTTCTGCCCGTGAGTAACTGAGCCAGCCTAACCCCTGTGTACCTCTGCATCCAGCCTGTTATCGGACCCGGACCGGACCTTACCTTGCCCTTGGATTGCCCCTCTGTACCGCCGCTGGACCTCTGCCTTCTCGACTCCGACCTCGGACTGCCCTTGGACCACGAACCCGGAAAATCCCCACCATCTCTCGGACCGCTGCCTCCTACTCCGCTCTTCAGCTAAAGCCGGCGCTCAGCATTCCCTCTTAATAAGGTTAGTGATCTAGCTCTTGCACGGTGAAGTGCAGCTTCCACAGATCACTAACCTGTGTCTCTGTCCCCAGGGGTTTCCAGTCGTAGCGCGGGCGGAAGCGCTCCGAGTTGCCGTGCTCACGCTTGTAAATAAAACGTTACTTAAAACGTCACTGACTTGTCCTGGTTGAATCTTGGGTCCAGTTTCGGTTCGTGACAGCAAGATAAGGCATTCACAGATTTGATGGATTTGTGAACATCAACTTGATGTTTCAAGGTAAACTGCATATATACAGTAATTCTATTAAGTGATCCTAAATGGTAGTGTGACCAATGACCAAATGATAATAACAATAATGCGACGTAAACTCATGCTACTCTATGCAGAAGCACTATCTGCACTAATGAAAATGATGTGATCCTTCACCTTGTCATGCCAGATATTCAAAGTGGGATTGTGTTGTGCTTTTACTACATTATTTGGCTAATATTATCATGGGCTTTTTTGTACTGGTGGATTGTATATAAAGAAGTAAACTTTATCCCAAGATAGTCAGGTAATGTCAGGTAATGATAAAAAGTAACACCGTTCTTACAAAGTAAGACACAAAATTGAATACAAGTTATCTTAATACAGATGCATTATGTGTAAAAAGGGCGCATCATAAAGGATACTAATACCATAAATACTAATAAAGTATACATGTGTGCCTTATCTTCCTGTTTGGTAAGCCAACAAACATGAAAAATACAAGGTGACATCTGTTTTACCAAAAAGTTGCTGCAGTTAAGATGTGAGGTTTGACTGTATGTAAATAACAAAATAGGAAAGAAAATCCGCAAACCTTTCATCCATTTCAGTCGCACAAAGAAAAGTTGTGTTATTTATTTAAAGAAAAATAAATCCAAAGTGGTAAATTCAATAAAAGTTTTTTATAGTTCTATACCAGTTTGGCTCGGAAATATTTTCATGTTTAAAAAATGCATTGATTTTGCTTTGTTGAATTAATGTTGAATCAATAAAGCACTCAAACCAGGATGGCATCCAAAAGCTTCTTTTAGTGGTTTCTTAATCCTTATCAGCACACTCTACAACTTGACCTAAGACATTTTATGAATTATTTACTTACCTGTGGGCATTAATTTCAGTCCACAGAGTCATAAATAAACACACACTCAGACGAAGCTTATTTGCATTCCTACATTTAGATTAAAGAACCAGACATGTGTTTGCATAATTTATACTTTTTTATGTGTTTACGACTTTATGATTCTTCATGTACTATCTGTTGCACTTTTGACTCATCATATATCCATGTGCATTACATAAACCCCGCTTTTAACCTGCCCTGAATAAGAATTTGAAAGATTATGCTGTGTGCATGCTGGCCTCATTTCAAAAGTGTCCTAAATAAATCTGATGAATTCAGTCCAGTATGTTTTGATTTAAGCCTCCCTTTTTCTTTTGAAAAACACAGAGGATGACATTTAGTTTTGTCTATGAACAGAAAGTGTTGCAGCTATACCATCCTTATTAAATTTTATTGAATCCATATGTTTAAATCATTTTTGTAACGCTGTGTCTCTGCTGCTGATTGCTTACATACCTAATTAGTGGCACTGCCACACTTGTGTGTTGCTCTATTTATACCTGTCTCCTCGACAGAGACAAAGCAAGGAAACAGTGTGCAGGCGCCAAACTCTCGAAAGCCTTGAGTGCGAGCAGACCTTCCAGCGTTCCTTGACTGCCTTCCTGTGAGTAATTCTGATTGTTGTGTGTATTCCTGCCTGCTTCGCCCTTGTTGGACCCTTCTGTTGGTCTTCAGTTTCTGGACATCGACCTGTGTATGTTACTTGACTCAGTCTCTCTGCCTAGCCCTCCTGTACTTCTGCCTCTCTGTTGCCATGGTGGACAAGACCCTGGATCAGACTCTGGACAAGTTCTGTTCGATTCTCCTCTCTGATACCTCTGCCTGCCTCTGGTCTCTCGTGCATGACCTTGGACTGTCCCCGGACCTTCTCACCAGCACTGAGTTAGTCATGTTTGAGACTCTGGTTTTGTGTGCAAAGGACAAACACAGACTCTCCTGGTACCATTGCTTAAATTATGTGCCACTCTCTGGATTCAAGAAAGGTTAGTGGCTTTCGTACAGTGTGCATCATCTCTCACTAAACTGTTGCTCTCCCTTACAGTGGTTCCGGAGTCCGTTCCTGAAGTTTCCCACTCTGGCTGCACCTATTGCTTTAATAAAAACTACTCTCTGTGTTTGGCTGAATTATCAGGTGCAAAACACAGTTCATTACAATTTTATATATATATATATATATATATATATATATATTAGTGAACCATATTTTGAATTGTTCTGTAAAAGTACGGAAAGGAACTTTTAAATATCCATGAATGGAAGCCTTTCCTAAACACAACATTCGGGACAATTCAAGATGTAACAGTCAATATAACTAAAAGTTGGGAAATTATATTATAGTAAAAACTAGATAATTAATTGGATGCTTTTAAAAAAATTAAAATATAAAATAAAACATGACCTGGATTTCTCAGTTGATAGAGGTATGTTTAATCCCATATTTTGCATATTTGTTTCCCAAGTAAAGAGATCACAGTCTATTGAATAAACATGACATTAAATTAGAGGATTTATAATAATTGCCATTAATCTCAAAACAATGTAACAGCTTTCCAAATAAGACAATTCCATTAATCCTTTTTTAAACGAATGCAGGTAAAACGATCACATGTCTAACAAAGTTATCAATCCTTCAGTTTGGCCAGATGAACTAAAACAAAGAGGATCACAATGGAGCATTTCAAAATATATCTGATTCGACTTGCGGCTACAGTTTTTAATAAGTTCCTGTCTCGAACTTTCTGATGAAGTGTTATGAACCTGGGAAGGCAGGGGACTTATAATTTGAGCAAGATATGGTGTTGCATTTTAAAAGGTTTATTAAAAAGAAAACCTGCAGGAGCAAGCAGGAATCTGGAGATGCTGAGTGCTTGCTGCTCACAGCAGAGGTTTCAGGCAGGATGGCTGGAGCAAACTCCAAGGGACAGGCTTGGATCAAGCACAAAGGATCAGAGAAAGCCAGGACCATCCAGGGATCAGTCAAGACTTGTAGTCGTGGTACGGAATCCACGTCATGGTCCAGAAATCAAAAGCTTGATAGATGTTCCACAGGGGCAAAGCAAGTTAACAAAATTCAAAAGATGTCAACGAGGTCTATGATGTAGTGATACGGCGTGAAATGCTAGACATCTATTAACCAAGAGCTTTCAGTAATCTTGCACTATCTAGCTGTCTGAGGAAAACAGGTGTGTGGAATGAGCTTAATTGCATTTTTTTTCTCTCACACTTTTTCTCTCTCGCCTCCTACCTAGCAGTTTTGTTTTGAAAATCCCTCAGCTCAGTTTCTCAGCTGAGCAACGTCAGGGACTCATACAGATATGATCTAGCCCATGTTATTGAATGCTTCATGACGTGCGGTCAGAGGAGGCAGGTTAGGCACTGCCTGGCAAGCCTGGCAAGTAAAATACTAACACTGATAAGATTCAATTTGTTCAATCGACTGTTCTATAAAATTGTTTTCGGTGTGATTTCTATGGTTTTATGTATGTACGCATTGGCTGTTCAAACACATGGGAGAACGAAAAGTTGAGGCAATGAGAAGCTGCTCACTCTGATGTTGCCGTGCCTCACACACTGACTGATGCAGGCAGCCGGCGCACGCCCTTTGCCATCTTTATATTGCCATTTCAGACAGACTGTCCACACATAAACTGCACCGGATTATAAAGCGCATTAAATGTTCTTCCCAAATTTGTAATATCACTCCGCCCCTCCGCGTACGCAGCTCTCTCCTGAAAGGGAGAGCTATCCGTCTCTGTTGAGGGGACAGAGAAGTTGGACCGCACTGCCCTGTTCTAACAAAATAAACGTAGCTTTTATATTCAATTAACTTACTTGGTTTATTGTTGCTAGCGCGTACTCCGGGCTTAGGCTGCCTTACATGAATGTAGTGTCTAGTTTAGACACTACAGTCAGGCAGCCTTGTAGACAGCTCAGAGGTTCTGTCACGGGGCCGATCAGGCAGTGACAGAGTGTACAATAATGCTCCAAATATCCATTGAGTGGAGCAGCTTCGTTGCTTATGAAGTCATACTTACACATTTTAACAGATTTTTGAGGGCATTGTACCACATAAAATCAGTCAGTAAGCATAACAAGTACAGCAATCATACATAAGGCGCACCAGATTAAAAGGCGTTCTATCACTTTTGTGAAAAGTGATAGTACTTTTCACACAAAAGTGTAAAGGTTTTAAGTGTGCCTTGTAGTCCAAAAAATATGGTACTTGAATTGATTTTAAGTAATTAGAGTTCAGAGTTCAAGACGAGGCTCTGTGTGGTGAAGAACTCCCTATGTGAGGTGGAGCACTGGAGGATGGACAGGTTATGCTGGACATCAGGAGGTAAGTGGAGCTTTGAGGTTGCCTCTTTTGAAGGTTTTCAACAATGAGACTATTGCATGAAGTGGTCTGGATGGGGAATCCAGAAGGCGTCAAAGGCAAGAATCCAGGATGAACCTCAAAAGGTAACCTCGCAAAAAGATCGTAATTATTAATAACTCAGGAATATGGGGAAGCAAAGAAGAGAATCGCACGAGAGCCAGAGGTACCACAAATTAACCACAAAACAGGTAACTGAACAATCCCAGTTCCAGGAATAAGGATTTAATTTCAGGTAGGAGTCCCAATGAAATGAGCAGATGTCAGATCAATGTCTTACTATGTGGATTACAACATTAAACATGGATATCATTTGTATTCTGTATGGCTCATATATAAAGTGATGATTAAAGGTTTTTCCTCGGCAACCTTTTAAACCTGAATGGCGTGCTCCACTTTCCAAAGTAATTGTCTGCTACCTTTTGACAGTAATTTATGGATTATTTTCCTTTCCAATTCCACTGAATGCTTTAAAATAGTCTCACCAACTGCAGAAATGTACATTTGCTAAAACTACACTAAACTTCTTGTCATGTTACTAAAAGACTGTCTGGACAGGCCTTTTTACTTAACCTGAACAGATAGAAAGATTTAGGCATGGGAAAGCTAAGCATAAAAACACCCTTTACCCAGAATAAATTATTTATGGTAATATAGAGTAGGGCTGGACAATATAGAAAAAAAAAGCATATTGATAAAATAGAAATCATATTGATCAATATTGATAATTATCAAACATTTCAAAACATATATTTTAAGGGCAGCCCTGGCCATTTTGTGCTGTTGCTTATTTACCTGTTTTTAGATAAAGAACATAAACACTGAATTCTTATTCAACCAACGTTTTAACAAAAACTCCACATAAAAAAAGAGCATGTGCTCTTTGAACTCTTTGAAGGGGGTGGAGCTTAGTGACGGATCATTCCTGGGTCTGCATTTGGGATTGGTTGGTAGGATGTAATGACTGCAGTATTAACCATAATAGGCTAGAATGCAAAAGGAAGGAAAACTGTTCTTCAATTGAACTTTTTATTGACCCTTTTTTCTATCACACAACACGTCTTTCGATTAATATATATTGTTATTGAATTATTGTCCAGCCGTAATATAGAGTCATATCATTCTCACTAAGAGCCAGCCACCCAGACTGCTGCTTTTTGCTTTAAATGATTTTTATGCAAACATGTTGGAAAGGAGCCAAAGCAGACAAGTATATACTAATGTGAAATGAACATCTGGGTAATCACAGTCAGTCAGTTGATTTCTCAGAAGATGTTAAACCAGTTTAGTTTCAAAAGGACTATAATAAATATGTAATATACTTATTTTGTCACTGTTTCATAAAGCTATACCATGCTGTTCTATTTTCCATTTTTCTTTAGTTTACACATGCTCATCATAAACATGAATTTCAAATTAAGTTTGGGTTTTTATCGGTTTATATGAATCCTTCTTTTTCCTTAGAATCACAGCTCATCTTCATCAATTTTACAAACAAGAATGGACTGTAAAAGCTTTAATGTTCCCTGTGTAGTTTGAGAAATCCACACAGCAAAAATAACACATTTTAACAGGATGAATATATAGCTGAATGTATCAATTGTGAAACTGGTTGAGTGTTTAGGATCATTGTTTAAGCAGTCTGACCCAAATCGTCACTTTCAGAAGAAAGGAAGTTAGTTAAGATGTTTCACAACAGGCCAGAAACCACCAGACCAGAACCCTGGATAAGAAAAGGAAGTTGCCAGAACAATGTTCCTCCACTTTGAAGCAAGCTTTACATTCACATAGACTGAGATTGTACCAAAAAAGTAAGAAGCACCTGCTCTAAAACTGATATCTTCACACCCTACATTTTGCAGCTGCTCACCTTTAGTAGCCAAATGCTTAATGGAGATTTTTTTTTAATGGTCAGAGATGAGAAAGATTTTGCTATTGGGTCTCAATACGAAGACCTACATTCAGGAGAGTCAAGGTGAGGCTTTTTGACCTAAGTACACTGTCAAGCATGGTAGTTGCTACATCATGCTGATCATGATTGTTGGAACATAAAAAGATAGAGGACTACTCCTAACTTCAATTCAAATCAACAGCTAGATAGTTGAAACATGGACACTTTTGGGCCCAGCCATAGGAGCAACAGAAAGGACTGACGCCCCAGCCGCCAGGCAAAGAGCAGCCGCCACATCTTTTCTGCTCACCAAACCCACCACACAACTCACTGCCCCTATCATACGAGCTCCTGCTCATTATAACGGTTCACAAAAGAGGTTGTGTGTGGGAAAACTAGTTTAGGATAAAACTATATCTGTGTTTTGCCTTCATCTCCTCGCACTAACCTTCATAAAAATGTGTCTGCATAGTCCTCGCAAATATGTCAAATTGTGCCTCTGTACTATCCCTGATGCTAAAGCTAAAAGCTTAGCTAATGCGAACATGGTAGCGAACAGCAGTTCTGCTGTGTTTAACCAAACACCCTGTTCTGTTTGTGCCGTGATTGGCAGCATTTAGCACTCTGACAGTGCTCATACACTCATTAAGATTTGTACTAATGGTAATTAAAGGCACATGTGGGGTTTAGAGGGTTTGTAAACATTGCCCTAGCCACTATTGTCTTTGTTGTTAAGCTGGACCGCTAATTCTGGATGTGATATCGTATCACCATATGCCAAACTGTGAAGGCTCCTGATTTCTAATGCTGCGTTCACACCAAATGGATTTTTGATCATCAGGGGCATCTAGTTTACACGCAAAGACTATGGTGGATGCACCTCTAGGAGCATCGATGGGTCCTGCGGTGCGTTTCAGCCAGATTTTCCGACGGGATGGAAGGACCATGAAAAGCCAGGAAGTCGACAATGGAGGAAAACCTCATGGTTGCTTTTGTGTCCCACCTGTTATCTATTATCAGTCGAGCTTTCACTACTAATTTCTCCTGGATGTTATGTAAACAAGACGCTCTGTGACATGGAACAGAGTACTGGACTGCCTGATAACGTCATCACATTCAGACTCTGGCTGACAGAGCTATACACACCCACAAACATACACAATTACTCTGCTGCTTTCTGTTTTAGCTGCAGTGTCAGAAAGGTCAGATCAGAGACCTCAAGCTTTATGAAGATAAACAATTAAGCTTAGAATTTCTCAGTGATGAAGCTCGTTCCAGTGAAACTTTATTATGAATGGAAACAATTCTCCCATTTTAGCAGTGGTTTAGATAGGTCAGCTTTGAGGACTACATGAATAGAAAAAAAAAATAAGCTTTGAATTTTTAGTGATGAAGCTTGTGTCATGATTTGTCTTAGGATGAACCCAGACACAGCACGCACACACAGAGCAAGTTCTTTAAAGTGAGTTTATTGAACATTGTGGATGATGATGACGAGAGGAACCAGAGTCTTTTAACTGACAGAGATGTAGGGTGCAGAAGCTGGCCGACATGAGGAGTGCGGAGAGACTGACCAGTAGGGAACACCGGAGCCGAAGACTTGAGACCAGGGCGGAGCACTCGAGACCAGAATGAAAGACGGGAGACGAGAACTTGAGATCAGGACGGAAACCAGGAGTTGAGAACTTGAGACCAGGACGGAACACAGGGGTCGTAGAACTTGAGACCAGGACAGCTCACCAGGAGTTGAGAACTTGAGAGCAGGAAGGAACAGTGTCTTGGGTTGAGGCTGGGCTGGAACAGAGCTGAAGCAGAGTCTCTGGCAGTGACTGAACAAAAATAAAGCTGAAGGAAAGTCTCCTGGCTGACTGAACAAAAAACACAAAGCTGAAGTAAGTCTTCTGGCTGACTGAAACAAAAACTGAGCTGACATAGGGTTCTGGCTGAAACAGAGCAGGAGTTGAACACTACGGACCGGCAAAAAGAACAGAATGAGGTGGGAATATATAGAGGTGATAACAGGTGGAGACAGATCAGTGATGATTGCAGCCTGACAGGTGAAACCAATCAGGCTGCGCAGGGAAGAGAGAGAGGAAGGGGGCTCAGCATCCTACAAGCTGCATCCTGACAGTTTGTTCCAGTGAAACAATGAAACAAGAAGTTATTCTAGTTGTAGCTTTGGAAAGGCTGGACAAAATTACTTAACATCAAAAATCCCCAACAATATACTTGGCTTATTTCTTCTTATTAATACAAAATAATGAAGTCTTTCTGTATGTTTGTTAATGTATGACAGAAGTATAGTCAAGGATTTACTTAGCTTATTCCATTGTTTTTTCTATGTCTGTGATGTTTTCCTTTTCATGTACAGCACTTTGAATCGTCTTGCTACTGAAAAGTGCTATATAAATAAACATGCCTTGCCTTACAGAGACAGTAAAAAAGGACCTTGCCTGGAGGAGGATTAATGAGGAAGTTGGGATCTTGGGTAATTTAATAAAACCTTTAACCTGGTAAATATTTCCCCACATTTAAGGAAAAGAACAAGGTAGCTCCTTCCACTCTTTGCCTACACTCTGGGGAAGCTCCCAAGTTGGATGCTTTTTTGATGCTCAAAACGTGTTTTGTATGATCACAGCATAATTCAGTAAAAACTGTTTGAAACAATATTTTATTAAAATTATGTTTTATTTTACTTTGTGCTTTGTATTGAACTAGTTGTATGAACACACATCAACTGTTGTTCTTTGCCTCTTAACATTCCCCACAAAATAATAATAATGAATGCAAAATAATGATAGATAAAATTGGCTGTAAAATGCTTGACCAAATGAAATTAATGCTGTGTTTGAACCAGCTTCCTTGGATTTCCCTCCAAGATGGCATACTCTTTGAATTGGCAGTGGTACTTTCACTGTTTTAGGTAATCATCACCACTTGATATTGTGTGCCTTGTTCTTCTTCTACTTACCCAACAAATTTGTTAAGATAGATTGCAATTGGTGTATAAGTAGATAAAATAAGATGCTTACCATATAACAGCTTTGTCAAACATTTGCAGCCTTCTTTGTTAAAACGATGCGCACACCTTTTACCTGCATGTTACTGTTGGAAAACCAGACATTCCGTTCTTTTTTTCTCGTTGTGAAGAGACTTATGAGTGTAGAAGTGTGAAAACATACAGGTTGCACCTACATAAATGCTATCCAGCTGTGACCTTGAAAATGTATGCAGCGCTACTTTCTGCAATGCTGCGCGCACCTGTCTGGCTTAAGACGAGATTAACACGTGTTGTGAAAACTGAACCACAGACATCACTTGTATCCAATATAAAAGCGGTGTACATATGTGTGTTATCTGTGGTCTTAAATGAAAAGCTTACATTTCATTCTTTTACCGCCTAGAAAGCAATTCCATTTGAAATGTGAGTGTAAAATCTGCAGGTGTTGTGTCGTCCAGTAGTTCTCAGAATAATGGCTTTACTGTTATAAGACGAGCTCTCATGCTGGAAGGCAAACAATTTCTCAGATGGTAGGAGGCCACTAAGGTGTTATGAAATCCCACAAAGACTGAAAGGAGGAATGACCCACAATTTGTCGACTTCCTTTCTTTGTACAACAAGGTGCTTATCACCATGATCAATACATTTGTACGTTGCTTTATCTTGTCAATTATGCTATGTGAACTGGAGCATCTGCTTCAAATTCAAACAACTAACAACCACTGTCGTCTTCGCTCCTTTATTCCGTCTCCTTAAAGCTAAAGTGAATTATGTCAGAAAGGGGGTGCCATTATATGCATGTAGTGTACGAACAGTAATAAAGTGGAAAAAGATAAGAATGGCAGAAAAGGACAGCAATTATGCATAATTTTGCTTGTGAGAGTGTTTTCATTAATGGGTTGAAGAGATGAGAGGATATCAGATAAAATGAGTTCAGTAAGGTTTGCAATGAACCTCAGCTGTGTTTTGAAAAAGGATACAATTTATCTGGTAGGCTGTGGTACTTTTTTCAAGACGGAAATAATATTGTTTATGTTTGCCTTTTTAAACAGCCGCTATAAAGGCTCCACTGGTATCAGGAAGAGTGATTGAGCAAGTGCAGTATTTTCATGCTTAATGCAATTTTATACTCAACGAGCATTGGGAAATATTTGCTAGTTCCATTTTTCTTTCTCAGTCAGGTAAAATTCCCTGCACTCCAAATGTGAATCAACAATATATTTACAGAGAACACACGGCAGTGCAGACGACTGAAGCTGAGTGTGACTCCTAATCCTGGGAAAACAAGCTGTCATCCAATGAACAAACAGAGGCTCGATCAATGGTGGCGAAAATCAACACGTTAACAAGAAATGACCGACACCAACAGAAGTGGATCAACAGAAGAATTGACTGACGACGACCTTAGGTTGTTGAGATCAGAAGGAAAGAGTTGGTGCAAACATCACAAGCAGTATTTAAAAAGACCATCCATCAGTCCATCCCGTTGTCCCTCCATCTCTCTGTCCGTTCATCTAAAGCAGCACCCACATTAGTGCAGGTGATTTCCCAATCTGTCTACCCCAAAATATCGTATCCACCATAGGTGTCTTAACATATTTTAGGAGTATGAGTATTTCCATCATCCTGGGTATGATGTTTGGGGCTATGGCCCCTTGTAGAATCTCTCATAGCATTTTGGTCTCAGGGTAGTGGCCCCCACCAAGATATTTTAGGATCAAGATGTCAAACAACCAGTCCTCAATGGCGGTATCCTGGAACTCCTAGTTCCTGACCCAACACACATGAATCATATTCCTAAATTACATCCTCAACATGAAACCAGTGCTACAGCGTCGAGTTATATACCTAATTATGTTATTCATGTGTGCTGAAAAAGGTGCAACGCACCTGTCCGCGAGGACTTGAGTACTGAGGTATGTTTTGAGGACTACTGAGACATAACTGCATGTAATCTAAATACAATCAAATAAGTATAAACTATCTGGAAATCAAACCAGCCTGCCAGATTTTTAAAACATGTTTAAAGTGAGAATCATTTATTAGTGCTCCAGCATTTGAAAAAAATGTCCAGTAAGAGAATCACGGACCACTTTCTGTCTTCTTCAGATCCCGTCTGATGTTGATTTTGCAGCTATGCTTCATCTGAAATGCAACACGCAGCAGCTCCTCATCACTGCATCATAATCAGAAATCACTGCCTGGCAACTCTTTGAGACGCTGGTGTTATTTATATTTTTTTGCCATGTCCCGTTGCAGTGGTAGCCAGACAGTCCGGGACCAAGAAATCATTCTGTGGGGCTTGTGGTGTAGAAACTGGCCCCTTTCCGATGTCACTGATCCAAAGATGTGTGGCATGGCTCGGGGTTGTTATATCTCACTGCAGAGTTAATCTCGCACCAATTAGTTCCAACCCAGAAGGTACTACTGAGCTATGCTATGAAACGGTACTACCCTTAGGGAACCCTCCTCCCACTGCTCTCTCCCACCTTTTTCCCTCTTTCGACAGATCAGCTTCTAGCCAATGAAGTTCAGCTTTGCTTCCTGACACACATACACACCCCGCATTTCTTCCTCAAAAGACTTTCTCTATTGATCTAGCTATCTCTCTTTCTTTACCTCTGCAATTATGTCCGATGATACTACTACTACACCAGGGTGTTACATGACTCCTATAATCAGTGTGTCGATGTGACATTAAGGTTTTTTACTGCTTTGTGATTTTCAGGAAGCGGTTTAATGTGTCTGTTTGTTCACCTTCCTGCTTTGTCCTGTGAGGTGAAAGATACCGCAAATTCATTTTTACAATCATTACATAAATTTTTCTCTTTTAATTTTCTCTGCCTCTCATCCCCCATTCAAATGACACGCCGTGAGGTCGGACATGCCATTTGATGTCGGGACAGATGTAGGGATGACGAATACACGGGTAAGAGCTGCAAGGTGACGAAGGTTGAAGTGATGAGTGGTAGAGATGGAAGAAGTTAAGAAAGATAGATGGTCAGATATGTTGAATGAAAGAGGTATGGGAAAAGGGAGGTTGAACTGATTGATAAAGGAGGTAGGGCTAATGGCTGGTAGGTAATACGGATAAAGGAGGCAAACATGGTAGAGGAAGAACTTAGGGGTGATGAATGAAGGAGGTAGAGATGATGAATGAGGAAAGTAGGGAATGAGGGAAAGGGATCATGCTAGTAGGCAATACAGATAAATTAGGTAAAAATGGTTGATGGATAAAGTTGGGGTAATGAATGATGGAGGTAGAGACGATAAACGAAGGAGGTAGGATTGACGGAAGAAGAAGAAAAGGGTGGTGAACAGTAACGATTATGGATGACAGCAGTAGAGATGATGGAAGGAGGTAGTGATGACAGCTGGTTGTGATGATAGATAAAGCTGGTAAAGATGATAGATGAGGGATTTAGGAATAACAAAATCAAGGCAATAGATGAATGGTAAGTGTGACGGTTGAAGGGGTTAGGGATAATAGATGAAGAAGATAAGGATGATGGATGTATAGTAAGGATGATGGATGAAGGAGGTTGGGATGATTAATGAAGGAGATAGGTATGATAGACAACAGAGGGAAGGATGACAAATGAAGGATCGACAGCCATAATGAAAGTAAGGAAGGGTGGAGTCAAAAGATCTGCTCCCAAAAAAAGTTAACATATTGACGCAAAGTTTGGTGATATAAACCAACGTTGCTGTTTTTTTTTGTTTGTTTGTCTTTAAATCATGCTCTCCAATGTAACCCTTTGTTTAAATATCCTTTTATAGGCAAAATTGGTATATTGCTTTATATTTTTAGCTAAATGTACCAAGAACTCTTCTCAGGCCCTACCACTTTTGAGGCTTCAGATTGGTGTTTAGGTGCAATTGAATCAGGCATGTCAACCTGACACCATTGCAATCTAGCTGTATGATAAACAGGTGGATTTTTGACAATAACGTTTTAAACATGCAAAATACGTCTGTTGAACAAAATGGTTTTGAGCTTAAAGTTTAGTTCACTCATGGATGTACATGGATGCTTTTTTTATACCCAACACACTTAGGTATAAGTGAGCACAAGTACACATGAGGGAGGGAAAAAAAACTTCAAGTCATCTGTATTTGTGTCTAAATCACTGTTTAGATGAGAAATTTAGATGCTTTAACAGGGAAGCTGTCTGGCAGAGCTATCAAGATTCAATGTCCGTTTGATTTCCCTCTCTTACTGTTTTTATATTTTCTCTCTGGCCTCCCACCTTGCTTTTTGCTATTCTTCTTCTGCTCACTTTGTTTTTCTCCCTTGTTTATCCCACTTGCTGTCATTTCATCATTGCTTGATTTCCCACTCCCAGCTCCCGTTTCTTCCTTCTCCCCATCCACTTCTCTCTTTTTGCAGCTATTTTCACTCGCATGGTGACATGACTGGGGGGCCTGTAAACAAGGATTTTGACAGATGCAGATGAGTGTGAGACACAGGGTAGTTCAGGACTACTTTCCTTGCACGCTGCCTCTTATATGTGCAGGTTTGTCATGTCATTAGCATTGCTATCATTGTGCAAAGGCTTTCTGACATCCTAGGATACACCAGTGAATCTTTTCAAGGGCTTTTTGTGGGTGGAAAACTTCTCTGTCCAGGTGTGCGATGAACATCTAACAAATAAATATGTCCTAAAGGCGGGAGAATGGGGTCAAGTTAGCGCCCATTTTACTATAGAACCTGGACACCACACAACTGTCCATTTCTTTCTTAATAGTTAACATGCCATCAGCTCGTTGAATTTGTATTTTAAACTATAATCTAAAACAAAATTTTTTCTGAACACCATTATGTGTGTCTAAGACACAAACCTAACTAAATCAAAAGTAAAATCAAGAGGTACACAAAAGACTGCAGGAAAATATTTTGAATTTAGAGGTTAGTTTTGGTCTGCATGTGCCACCCTGTCATTCTATAACCGGTGAGTTGCTGTCCATTTCAGTTGTTGTGTTCTTGGGCAAGACACTTCACATGCTTTGCCGGCTGGTGGTGGTCAGTGGCCCTGGTGTTACTGATTGTATGGCAGCCCCACTTCTGTCAGTCTGCCTTAGGGCAGCTGTTGTTAGGATCCACAGGGGTTTGATTACTTAGTTTTAGGTTCCTGGGGATCCTGCAACTTTGTTGCTCACAGGTTACATTTCGTTTGTCTAAAGGATGTATTCAGAAACTTATACAGTTTTATTTTGAGCAATTGTCAGGTATGTCTCTGAAACTTACAGGTTACTAATTTGTGCTAGAACTTACATTTTACCTTTGTGACGGGGTTCTTCTATGCTTGGTCGAACATAAATGACTCGCCAAGGCCGGAGATCACTTTAGTGGAATTTATTCAGTTTTTCTTTCAGGTGAGCCAAAGATGGCGGGTGCAGAATATATACAAGGACATCCAGGCAGGTTAAAAAATAAACAAAAAAAACAGTACCTTCCATGATACAGTCATTCACCCTCAGTGTGAATTCTCTGGAGTCTAACCACAGACTGCCTTCATGTGGAGCAGAGCCCTGTTTTTAAAGCCACAGGCTCCACCCACAGGAAGTCCAAACAAGCATACAAAACAAACAAACAAACAAACAAACAAACCAGAATATCTAAGCAATTACTTCTAACTCAAATAAATTAACATATAAAAAATAATAATGAGGAAAAAAATAATCATACAATCAAAAATACAGTACTCAATTTAACAAAAAAACACCTAGTACTTCTGATGACATCACGTCATCATGTGACTTCCTCCCAGCACACCACAGTCCAGAAATAAGCCTGCTTGAAAACAGAACCGGGAGAATGTTTGAAACTGAAAAAAGGGTGAATGCTAACTGAAGCAGGAACACCGTGTGTGCACCCACAATGAACCGCATCAGTTTAGCTGCAACAAAAAGTAAGTTAGAGATGATGTATGTGCCTGTGTATGTGTGTGCAGGCGTGCTCGCATGCTGACGCGGACTTATAACTACGTCCCGGCTCGTGACGGCTCCTCCGTCACAACCTTTTATAGTGTAAATGGTTATTTTGGAAACACATAGGGTACATTCTGGAAGTCACACGTTTTTTCCATCTCTTTTTTTCCTGTTGTATCAAGACCTCAGACTTGGAGGAGTAAGACCCTCATTCCCCTGTGATTTATGCTGCAAACCACTGAAAATAAGGAAAATACTTTGAAAGAAACTGGTGTAAGTCATGTTTGTAGAAGACCACCAAATGTAAAATATTGCTTTAAAGGCTTTCTCATGAGGACAATTATACTTGTCAAGGTATTTTAAAAGTTAGCCCAATGTACCTTTAATCCAATTAAAAGACGAAAACAAGAAACAAATTACAGTAGCATTAAGCCAAGATTTACAACAGAAAAAAGGGGAAAAAAGAAAAAGCACAATTGGCAAAAGAGTGTGCTTAATCCCAAACTTTGGGATTAAGTTGCATTTTTAAACACACTTGACAATACACAGCTTTTGTATCAAGTGCTAAAATTCATGTGATATAAGGCAAGGCCTTGATTGGCTAAGTAACTGTTGTCTGAGCTGGGTTACAACAGGTTCCTGGATTGGCTTGCTCTCTATTTATAAATAATTAATCACTTACTGCTGGGCAAGACAGAATGAGCTCGGACATGCCAGCAAGAAATAATCTGACTTCCGACAAGAGCTTGACTTTGTTGGTAATTACACAATACTTTTTTAGTGCTTTCTGAGCGGTGGGTTGTAATGAAACTGAACGTGTACTCATATTTGTTTTTCTTTTTTGCTTATAGTCTTATCCTTTTTCTGCTTGAATTTCTCTAAGGATGCAAAAATCCCCTCAGCAGATTTTACAGCTGCTTTCAGAAGTAGGGCAACACCTATCATGTTTGATGTATGGGCCTAGATACACAGACGACATTAATTCCCAATCTGCTTCACAGCACATTTTCTTTTTTTCTCTTTTCCCTTTACATTTTGAATCTTCTAATTTTTGGATTCATGATTGAATTACCACTTTACCCATTAGAATGTTCATTTTAGGGGCCCCCAGGACATATAGATGTATTTTTGTAGAAAACTCCTCATGCTACCTTAGAGAATCTGACTTTCTTTGGCAAAGATATGTCTTCAGCTTTATTGTGCCCAATTATTTCTGCTGCCTGTGGGCAATTAGTGTGCCACGAAGAGTCAGATGTTGCAAGTTTACCACAGAATATCAATGGTGATATTGTCTACATCTGCTGAGACAAAACCCTCCTCTTTATCTTGTGTCATCACAACGTGCAAGTAAGGTAATGCTTTATACACATCCAGAATACTCTCCTGACAGAAAGCATTGCAGAAAGTTGTTTAGAGCTACTTTCCCTGCAGCGGTCATGTATTCATAAATTCACCGTTGTTCTTTGTAGCAAAAGGGCTGGCACCGATCATCATCCATGTATACTGCAGCGCAAGACAAAAAAAAAAAAAAAGTTTTCACAGATTCACTCCGTTAACTTTTAAAACTGTTTAGCATCTTGTCACACAGGACAAGTCAGTACAAGCAAATAGGGATGAGTCAGACAGTTTAAAAATAACACATTTTCTCACTGACAACTTCCCTCCTGCTGATTCTCACACAGTTTGTTCTTCTCTGAAGCCATAACACTTTATTATTACACATTAGATCCGAATACACTTCAGTTTGTTCATAAACAGTTTGTGTGTTATTCTTTGATTCTTTGATTGCAAAAGATCTTTTTCTGCATTTGTCTCTGATTTAAATGTTCACGTTTTCACAGCAGAGTGGAGCAAATGTAAGCCATCCAAAAAATAAATAAAAAAATGCAAGTCATAACATATTAATCTGTTAAAATCAGGCATGCTCATTTATAAGAAATGCTTTTCTTCATATCTGTTGATGTGAACTCTGTTTCAACCCAATCCTCCAGAGGGATGACTGCTGTAATTGAAACGTGGATAGAGCTGCCGAAGCCCCGGTACCATCAACTCATCCTCCATATACAAATGGATATCTGAATGGGCACACAGCAAATGTTTGAGTTGATTTTTGTCACCTGCAATCTGTCCGGGTGAAGATTCATCTGTGACTGTATTGATTCAGCAATGCACGCCGAGATTGGCTGGGAGTTCGGACGCAGTACATCAAAACCACAAATCAGGAGTTCAGAACATCCCAGAACAGGCAGTGCCGGACTTAATCATACCTGGAAATGTAATATGTTCATGGAAGAGAGGCAGCATAGTTGGGATGAGCCAGTATTAGTGGAGGTAGCAACATTAAAAAAAAAGAAAACATCCTTTTACAACGCCTTGAGAATGTTGCATATGCTGTGTAAGGAAAAAATGACAAATAAAAAATTCTAATATTAATCAAGCTTCTTGCTGTGACTTTTCAAACTTAGCCATAAAAGCTCCTAAACTAATCAGAAAAAAGCTAAGTGTGGATAATGACATTTGGGACTTTTGAAAGCCATGCATGTTAAAAGGACCTCATACAAAGAAAAACTGTGGTATAATAGGGTTTTTCTGCATTGTGGACTATAGTATATTTATTTAAGTTCTCTTGCAGCGATGCATACCATTAAAGATAATTAAGCTACAAGCAACAGTTTTATATGAACCCATTGTTTGAATATGATTTCATGCACAATATGAAACTTTGATTATAGCAAGTAAATGGTGCTTTAATAATGAATAAAAATATTAATGGCGTTTTTTTAAAGCCTAGGGATGTACCAGTTCTGTCCCAAGGGTCCCATCAAGTCACTTTTAAATGATTAAGAGTAACTGCACTTCCTCTAATTCCTGATCTCTATTGTTGCCTTGCTTTCCATGGTTTCATCTGTCAGTAATGCTGTGTGTAAACCCTAATACAGCCAGGCAATGAGATGTTGTTCCCATTACTTTTAAAATGTCACCTATATTTGACTGCAGTATGAACTGTTTGAGGCTCCAAACTGACCCGCACAATAAAAATCACTTCACGCTCAGCACCCTTTGGTCCAGCAAACGTGGAACAAATAGTTTTTTTATGGTTTAAAGTTTCCAACGGAAGCCATTTATTGCGCATTATGGGTGCTGAGGGAAAAACACACAAATAAAATGAGTCAAACTCTGCTTTCTGGCATTTTACGAAGCTTTGGATGCACAGACATCTGTCTAGATGTGGGGACGTAGCCCAGAATGGAGGGGCAGGGATTACAACAACGTCACAGAGGCCGAGTTTATTCATAACTTTGGTTAGTCGAGGGCAGCTTTTGAGTAATATATGTCAGCGCCTCTTCTGTCGACTATTAAGGCAGGAAACTCATTGTTGTTTGTATCAGGTGAAAACATCAATACACATCAAAGATGTTGGTCAGTGGTCCTGATGTTATGGACTGAAACTCTAAACAGGTGGGATTTCCAATCTTGATTTAAAGGAACTCAATGTTTCAGCTGATGCACTTTTCTGGAAGTTTTCTTCCAGATTTGTGGCGCATAGGAACTAAATGCTGCTTCTCCATGTTTAGTTCTGGTTCTAGGTATACAGAGTAGACCAGTAAAACTAAAGACAAATAAATCAAACGACTTTTTCGTCCTTATAAAGTCCATGTTTTTTTGCTGTAGAAGGTTTACACTGTTTCTGACATGTTGAATGATTTTAGAGCACTCACCACTTATTTGGAGGGGTACCCCTGCAGTACCTAGAGTATTGCACAGCAAAATTTTTGTATTTCGTATGAACAGTTATTTTTCAGGTAGAAAAGACCTTGAGGCAATGAGGCATGAGTACTTTAAAAACATGATAATTTAGATTTACTAGTTTTATTTTTTTTAAATTATGGTTATTGAAGTGGTAATGATGTTCTGTATGTGAAATATAAATAAACTTGCATCAAAATATGTCTAGTTTGTGACAAAAAAACAACATTATCTCCATTTTTTTAAATATGAGTAATGATTAGAGGTTTTTTTTAAATATGTAAGACACCTTAAAAATCTTATTCCGTCACTTATGTTTTAGTTGGCTAAACCGTAGCAAAATTTTGCAGAAAGGACTAAACTAAAAGTTGATAGACTTCAGTTAACCAGAATGTGACCAAAACTAATTACATTGATTTCAAAAGACAATTACTTAAACCAAATAAAAATGTTCTGTCTCAGTTAACACTGTCATGAGTGCTTAAACAGCGGTAAATCCCGAGCAAGGCTCTTCAAACACCACTGAAACTGGACCATCAAGAGCAGAGAACAGAAGGAGCTTACAATGACTGTCTGAACCAGAGAGGAGTATGTACTTAAGGGAGTGATTATTGGAACAAGCCACAGGTGGGAGACTAATTATCAGAGTGGAAATAGCTGAGACAGACATGAGGACGGATATAACAGGGGGACTCTAAGGATAGAGGGACTGGCTGAACGAAAGCCCAATTTACAGAAATCAGATAACTGCACAAAAACATAACCTAACATATGCATTACGTAAAATGCAAGGAACTGTCCACACTTGGAACCAAACTGCTATAACAAAACTGAGATAAAATCATTAACTAAAGACTACAGCTTAAACTTGACTCAAGGTACATAAAATGCAAAGCATCCAAACCTCATCCTCTAATACAACTGATGTACGCCGTTGCAATGGAACATTTCAGCTGTTATGGTTAATATATCAGAAGTTTGTACCTATTTATAGCAATGAATTAAAGTAGTTCCTTCGCTAGTTGTAAACCTAGCAGTTTGGGTTTGTGTCAAGGCGGCATATGTAACAGCTAGACAGCCAAGGACTGTAAATTAAAGTAATCTTAAACCCTAAAGGCAGGTTTTGACGGTAAAAAAGCAAAAAGGTAAAAAAAAAAAAAAGGGGGGATTACAGGAGACTGCCTCTACTGCCCTTGATGACCAAGTTATCGCTCTGGTGGAGAATATAGGGCTTTGTCTACTTTTATAGCTTTTGGAGCCGGTGTGGGTCCTTCCCTCTTTATACACCTAACCTTGACAAAAGGCTCACCATCACCTGTGGGGTGTGCTCTCAAATGTGACTGCTAATTGGCTCTGCTGCAGATATTTGGAGTTTGGAAGTTTGGAGGTCACAAAGCAATGGATAGATTCCTCATTGATTAACAACACGTTTCTTTGATTTCTGACCGCAGGGCGTTTAAGCAAGTGATAACATAGATGTTAAAAAGATGAGATGAACGAGATTAGATATCTTTATTGATCATCACCTTTTGAGATGGAGATTTGTCTTTGACGTCTGGCATAACAAGCTCCTGTAAAACATGCACAGGTTAAAAAAAAAAAACAAGGCACTTTGTTAAAACAATACTGCTAAAAGCAGCAGCTTCATAAACTCAACTTGCTGAATGCATCAAAATCATTGTATGGTTATACCAGACAACAGAATGAACACAGTCGAGGGGATAAATGAGTTTTTATACTGCTTTGTTTTTGTTAGGAGGCTCATCCATCTCCTAACGGATGGCAGCAGCTTAAAGGAGGATTGTAGGGGACGTGTCGGGTCATTGTAAACCCGAACTGCCTTTTTTCTTCAAAGCACTTTTATGTAGATCAGGAAGATACATTTGATGGTGACCAATTATCTTGCTGGCTTTTTTAACCATCTGGTCTTCTTTTTCTAGAGAGAAGGCTCCTATATCAGAAAACTATATCAAAAGAGGAAACACTTTCAGCGAGTGCCCTGTACATCAGTTGCATATCGTTTTTACTGGCATTGAAGTTAATTAGTTTCCTTAGGAAAAAAAGATGCTGTCTAGCTTTTTTTATATACATACAGTCAACATCTGGCTGGAAGGTTCACTTAAATCATCTATGGTTGTTCCTAGGTATTTGAATTCAGTGACCTGTTCCACGGCCCGCCTTCTCATGACAACAGGTCTAGAAGAAGGCCCAGTGCCTGTTACTTTCTCCTCAGCAGAGGGAAATGCTTGTTTAAAAAGTATAATTCTTAAGGCTAAACGAACAGTCTAATGGAAAACCCAGCCGCTTAAATACTGAAGCAAGGGTTGGAAAATGACGAATGGATCAGAGGATATGTGGAACATCTATGGCAGAAGGAAAGCAGGTAAGCTGATGGAGGGAGACTAATTAACACAGATGAAGCTGAACCAACACAAAGAGCTACAAACCAATGGGAAAGACTAACAGAGATCTAAGAAAAAAACAGTAATAAGTACAAGGGACAAAACACAAGGATAAACAAGAAATTAAACTCAATGGAATTAACTAATATGGAAACACTTTAACGACAATAACAACAACGGTATAAGACAAGACCTTATTTAACATTAAAAAACAATAACTGCATGCTGAAAACACAAAGGAAACCCAAACTCCTGGACATCTTGACAGAAATTGACTTTAATTACTTCACTATCTTTATGATCTGTAGTGTGCAATGTGGATATGGGATTGAGACTTGGTACGATCAGATAATCAGATTTGGGCTACATAATTTCTTGATTGGAAAACCATGCATAAGAAGGCCTTGCATTCTATTCCTGTACTCCAACAAAAGACCTGGATCTCGGGTAATAAAACAATAAATCACATGTCCTTATCAGCCGTTCAGCAAACCAGCCTTAAGTTGCTTTCTAGTCTTTGAACAATAAAGACCAAGTTCACATAAAGGGTAACTCACGCCCAAATCAGCTAGTTTTTGCCAAAGAACTTATATGGTTATATCATAGTACTGTCTACATACCCTGGTTATAATTTTGACAGATTAGTGCATATTAGTTGAAATCCTGCTTTTGTGTCTAAAATCAGTCAGTGTTTTGTCCTCCTAGGGCTTGAACTCCTGTGGTCTTGCATTCAATTTCAAATCCATATTCCTATTGGTTCAAAACATTTTTTGATATAATTTGGAGAAACTGATGTCAGTTGCTCTGCCGCTGTGGATAAATGGCAAGTTAACATTTGATCAGTTAGTTTAACTATCCGTGATCACCATTATAAATATCTACACATAATTTTGACTAGTCGTAATGTCACTGTGACTAGTATGAAATTTGATTCAAGATATCTGCAACATGAGCAAAGTTATGTTGCAGATATCAGTAATTAATATACAATCTAGCGATTCAATTTTAATTGTCTTGCCATAGTGCTGTCTGACGTGCAGAAAGTTGCTGCCTCGTCCTGAAACCCAGTCAGTCAGTCAGACCAAAGAGAGCCGAGAGGAAAGCAACCACATTCGGTTTCCACGTCACAATTGAACCTTGCATGAGCTAAAATGGGATCCTGTCTTGATTACAAAGCCAAAATTAAATACAATAATATTTAATTGGACCAATCCTGTCCTCCACTGCCTCGGCAGCACCAGCTTCTGGTATTGCTGAGTCAGCAACTTTAGCCAGCGGCTCTAACTGATAAGGCTCTAGCTGGGCTCCACAAAGCTTCTCTCAACATCCGGGGACAAGGGGAGTGAAAATCCTCCACCTCAAAAGACCGAATAGTAGAGTAACTACCGGCTTAACTCTGCTCACTCTGCATGATTCATTGTGGCAAAGCAAGTTAGCTGCTGCTTTCCCCTGTCCTGAACACAGCCTCTCCCCTCCCTTTCCCGCACATTCCTGCCCACTTTGGTGAAAATTTTCAGAGCTTTGCATTACACTTTAAGCTGTTTATTTCCACTGTGAGGAGAGGTGTGAGTAATGGTTTAAGACTACTACTTCAGACACTGTTAAAGGTTCATGGAGTTTAACTTGAATACCAATATGATTAGGTGCTATCCCTCAGCAATATTTGCAGATCTACATTATCAGGGGTGAATTTAAGCCGATAAAGTAATATCCGAAAACATCTTTAGTGTTAATTTTGACTAACTCACTGTTGTTCATTTTCTGCACAGTTGGAGGTTCCACTGAAAGAAAAAAATATCAGTGGGACAGCAGCAGAAGAAAAGCATAACAGTTCATTCATTCAAAACTCCAACTTGAATAAATAGGTTTACCCTCACATCTCTACCTAGGAAGCTTTTTTCTGTAGGGACAAGTTCATCATGATTTCAATTATTTACTTAAAAAATACCCAGCAATACAAGTGTTCAAGAGAGTTTTGAAAAATTATACTTACATAAGATCTCATAAGATCCTTTGAGGGAACCAACTTCTTCAGTCACACCTGGTAAAAAAAAACACATAATGCAGGATTTTTCTCATGTCTTTAAAGCAGTACGAGAATAATATAGTGTTGTTTTAAGACTCTGTGGCAGCTTCCTCCGGTACTCATGGGTTCTATACGAAAATACCATTTTCTGGTCGTAATTGGGTCGCTCTTCCTTTGAACCTGTCACTGAGCCGCAGGCAGCACCTTCTTTGGATATATTCAAATCAAAGCAGGCATCTATAAAGGGCGGGCGCCCACCCACGCACTGAGCAAAACTTAAACACAAACACACCCATGATGCGCAGATCATACTCAGACTCATACATGTGCACGCTCACACACATGAGCGGAGCACATCATCAGAAGGCGCTCGACTTTAGCAGGTTGTCAAGCTTTAGCAGAGAGAGGCACGTCAACTTCTGAGGACACCCCACCTGTGACAGGCATCTCTGTGGCACCTCTCAGATCGCAGTGGCGCCACGGCGGCAGCTCCTTACATTTCAATCTGCTCTCTCTTCTTCCCCCACAAGCTTGAGCGCCGGGGTCTGGGAACAGGTTTCACATCAGAGCCAAGCTTTGCCCACACACATAAGCAAACACCTTCCCCATGCTCGCTTACAAACTCGAAGAAAGGATGAACACAGTCATCCTAGCTGCGTAGTGCTAAAACGGGAGGGATGGGCAGACAAAATCGATGCGAGCCGCATCCTTTTACTTGATACCATGTCACTCTACTAGCACACATCTTAAGAAAACTCAAATATTAACTGTTTGTGTTAGTTATTTCAACCGTCTATAGAGGGGGTTATTCAAATGTTCCTTCTGAACTGGAAAAGTGAGAAAAAGACTGGAATCTGATTGTTTTTTTTGTTTGTTTTTTGTTTCATAGGTCTGCTTTAATTTGGGAAAAGAAAACAGATGAGAGAAAATTATTTGAATTTTCAGACTTTATTTCTTTCATAGCACATCAACCCATGCATCCATCCATCCATCTATCATCCATCCAACGCTTTATCTTGCTCTGTCATTTATCCAATTGCGTCTTTCTTACGAGTTTTCTTTTTCTTTATGTAAAAAGTCCAGCAGGGCAAGAAGAACTCCAGAGATCTAATTCTGGATAAACATAACATTTTCATCTGGAGAATGTGTGGGAGCTTTGTCATTTGGAAAAAAACAAAAAATCCGTTCTTAATTCATGTAAAACTCCTCAGACGCTGTAATGTTTTCCACTCCCAACCATCACACACTTTGCCTATTGTTTTTATTATCCTTTTAAAGCCGATGGGCTGCGCTGCTCTAAGACTGACAAGTAAATTGGTCTCTTTAGGAATATATTTTGAGTCTTTTCAAAGGGCTTTTATTGAGGCCTTACTAGTGATTCAGTGAGCTGGCAGAGAAAAAAAAAAGGACAAAGTGAGTAGTAGCAGCAACACGTGGCAGTTTGATGGATAAACCTAATTTTAGGAGCCAAAGAAAATGTTTTATTCTTTTAGATTATTTTGTTTAAACCTGGTGTCATTGAAACATGCCAAAATATCTAGAACCCTTGAATTTAAATTATGTAATATATTCCATTGGGATTTGATTTAATATTTTAGGATGTATGATCATTTTCCTTCTCAGTGTGATGAGAGCTATGTGGTGTTTTACCATCTTTCAAAGATGATGACCATGCTTTGAAAGATAAAGTGATACAACGCACAACAGTCCAGTAAACAGGTAGCACTGCTGCCAATGGCTCACTTCAGGCTCAAACACATCCTGTTGATTGGCCATTTAAAGAACTTACATAATCTGTAGATATCTCATTCATTTTTTTAGCCTTTGATATTCCAGACCAGAAACTCTGCTTAATGCTGAAGAAAAGAATCCAGCGCCATGATGCTGCCACCACCATTCTTGTTCTTGGAATCTTTATATGTATATATATATATATATATATATATATATATATATATATATATATATATATATATATATATTCAATTGTTTACATAAATCACCGCTGCACCTTATCCTGTAATTTACTGCAATTTACTGTGATTTTTCAAGCTGTATGCAAACAAAAAATTTTCTCGCCGTATCAACTAAAATCCCTACAAAATCCATTAAGGTCTATAGCTGTTATGTGACAAAATCCGGAAAGGTGGAAGAGGTGTGATTGCTACAATTTTAGCCAGCTTAAAGGAGAGGTTTACCAAGAAGCCCTTCCTCCACGCCAGTGAATGCTAAGGTAAAAAACTGTATTTTGTGAACTTTTAAGTCCCCTGAATTTCTCTAGATTGCCGTACCCACACAGGTGTATAACCTAAACATGGTCACCTTTTTAAAATTTTCTCCGACTGAACTGTTGTTTCCCAAAAGTTACTTATTCTTCCGAGACTAGTCTGGGTTCACACGTCCTCTTGCATCAGGGAATAATATACAGTATTTTATTTTTTTTATAGATACATTTAGCTTTTCGGCATTGCTGCCATAGTCCTAATTGCTCCCAGGGTGCGTGTTTTGCATATTTATAAAAGAGTTGTCAAATATTCTGAAAATGCTTGGGGTGGTACACAATCTGACTAAGTAGTTGAGGTTCAAACTTGACCAGAATAGACATCCCAGAGTCAATTTGATTTTTAATGTTCTTCATTGGGATTTCCATTCAGATATCAGCAGTCAGAGTATGACGGTTTAAATCACGCTGCATGTGGCATTATAAGACAGTATCCAGGCATGTTGCGCTGTCACTTTGGTCTCCTGTTTCCATTACTGAACTGTACCGATGTGACGTCTCAGTCCTTGTGTGCCCTTAAATGACAACCTTGCGTTATTTCTTTGTGTTTCTGCAGTCAAGTAACTTTTTACATATAAACTTGAAATGTTACAAAGTTGTTGTTTTTTTCAAATGACCTCCCTTCCAGCACATGTCTTTTACTATTGAACTTCAAGAAGCAGGCATTTGTTTTTTACTTTTAATCATCATAAAGTGGGATGCATTTAAGATTTCTGTGACCATTCAGAGCATTTTTTTTTTTTTAAGACTCATCTTTTCTTGTGGAAAATGTGTATGTTTTCTGGCCACAGATTGATTTCTGTGTACACAGACATCCAAACTGTCGCCGTCTCACGATGAGTTTGTAGAAGGCAAGGTTGCAAACAAAGAGATTAATGTTGCTTCTGGTTCCTGCTGTCATTTGACAATCAGTCTTAATACATGATAATATTTTGCTGCTGGCTGCTCCCCTGCGCATGGCTTCACACAAACGCATGCAGTTTGTCTGTTAGAGAGGCCAATGATAAAGAAAAATTACTGCTCGCAGACGGTCGACTGTAGAGACTGGTGGTCACAGGGGCGAAAATGGCCCTAATATAATAAGCACCACAAGCTAATAAGGAGTTTTTGTGGGAAACTGTGGTAAGGTGACTGAAATATATCTAATATTTATGCATTACATTAATGTAAGGATTAATGAATATGGTAAAGATATGTTAAAAAATAATATATTACTGCAGTGACACTATCTCAAACCGATATATGTGGGAAAGTTCAGCCTTAGAGAACATTTTAAGCGGGTGAAATCCAATAATAAAGGCATAAGATGGGATCTTCCTTAACATACAATTGTGAATGATTTTTTTTCCCCAGAAGAAGCTTGTCAACAATCACAGTAGTAGACACTGATACACTTCTCACAACAACTTACGAGCATAAACACCCTGGGATCTTCAGAAATTCTCAGATGGCTCTGTCATAGCCAGCCTTGTTATAGGTGAAGACAACACAGACAGTGGACATGGAACTTTGTGGACAGCTGCCAGCGGAACCATCTCCTGATCAATGTGAGGAAAACAAGGGAAGTGCTGGTAAACTTTCACAGGCGTAGACACTGGTGGATATCCAGGGAAATGACATTGAGAAAGTGGACTTTTATATGTACCTGGGTGTTCACCTAAACTATAAACCAGACTGGAGTCTTAGCACTAATGTTCTTTACAGGAAGAGTTAAAGCAGAATCTTCCTGCTAAGGAGGCTGAGGTCTTTTGGAGTGTAAGGGGCGTTCCTGAGGAACGTCTTTGACTATGATGGAATGAGTTATCTTCTGAGGTGCAGATTGTTGGAGCTGCAGCTTATCTAAGACTGAGAGTAAGTGGCCTAGATAAGCTCATCAGGAAGGTCAGTGGTATACTAGGATGCTCCCTCGACCCAGTGCAGGTGGTGGGAGACAGAGGGACTCTGGCAAAAATAACATCACTCTTAGACAATGTCTGCCACCCCGTGCAAGAAGGTGTTGCAGAGATGGAAAGCTCCTTCAGTGACAGACTGCTCCATCCTAGGTGCACAAAGCAATTTGTTTTGCAAGTCCTTCAGCAGCTGTTAGACTTTATAACCATCATCAACAAACTTAGTGTTTACATCCCTACTGTTTTTTGTACAGTTTTTTTTTTTATTATTTGTTGTTAAGTCAGTTGTATTTTTTATGCTGAAGTATGCACATTTTGTAGTTTTTGAAATCACCCCCACGCAGTCGCAGATACTGTGCAGTCTCTTAGTCTTACGTTTGGTCCTTACATTTTTTTTATGCCTGTGTGTATCTGCATGTTTCCATTTGGCTTTCACATTACTGCCGGTACATATGAACTTAACCACTCTAGGACCATAAAGAATAGTTATATTCCAATCTAATTAACATCATTATCATCATTGGTGTCATTGGAAGAAAAAAAAAAGGGGGGGGGGGTCCTAAGACAGATTTTATCAGGCAGGGAAAGTGTGGTGGGGGCCATCATGTTGTGCTGGTGTTTTATTACTGGAGGGTCTGGTGCACTTCTCCAAATGGCATTATTAGGACAAACAATTATACCGATATTTTCCAGAAAGTCAAAGCTTGCGCACATATGGGTTTCCCAAATGGACAATTACTCTCACTGCACCACCTTAGTTACAAAGAGACCGATAGAAAAACAGAGTTAATGCTGTGGAGCGGTCATTACAGAGCCCTGATCTAAGTCTCAGAAAAAATTAGCAGAGGTGGAAAAGTGTGTGTGTGAGGAATGTGACCAGCAGACCCAATTTTGTTATAGCAGTTCTGGCAGGAGGAATCGGCCAAACTTCCAGCAATCTACTTTATCCAGGCCGAGCTTGTGGAAAGAAATTCAAAGGATTTGACCCAAGTCCTCCCCTTGCCCTGGGTCTTTCTGCATGGAGTTTGCATGTTCTCCCTGTGCATGCGTGGGTTCTCTCCGGGTACCCCTGCTTCCTCCCACAATCCAAAAACATGACTGTTAGGTTAATTGGCCTCTTTAAATTCTACTTAGGTGAGTGTGTGTGAGAATGGTTGTTTGTCCTGTTTGTCTCTGTTGCCCTGCGATAGACTGGCGACCTGTCCAGGGTGTACCCCGCCTCTCGCCCAGTGAATATATATATATATATATATATATATATATATATAATTTGTTAACCCTCTTTGACCTAAAACAGGAGATGTTTACTCTCACTCAATGAAAAAATAACAATAATAACAAAATAATCTGTTTATACAATGTAATTAAACATTACCAGTTTTTTAAAGGTTTTTGCACATATTTACCAGGGGCCCTGAAAATTGTGTAGAACATTTTCAATCATTCCAGTCTGATCCAGCGTTTATCCTCCAGCATCATTCAGATGACACAACAAATGAGATAGGAGTGGAAAAGGCGAGTATAGCATGTTAAATCTCTTTCACCTTCTCAACATGTGGTGAGACGGGTATGTGGTGAAGCATTACAATGTTTCCCTCCTTGATGGCAGATCAATACTTTGACACTTCCAGCTGAACATGCTTTGACCGTGTGTCCTCTTTATCAAATGTGATGCAGAATCTGCTGAAACTGTGGTTGTGTTTTCAGTGCTGCTGACTCACTCAGCCAGCAAGGATGTTGAAGGTCCATCTATGGAAGAAATCACACAATATGTCTTTGATTTTTTATCAGACTGTT